>NC_138780.1:4126639-4274412 GCF_965119305.1 Pelophylax lessonae
GTCATCTTGAGGTCCAGGCCTGGGGAAGGGGGGGGCATGCTCACCATACTCTTCCTCCGCAGGCCGCTGTAGCAATACGTTTCATTGGTTAAGGAGAATACTTCGGCTTTGATTCCAATAAAACATTTGTTGTTAGCTGCCAGTGCCGAGAGGATTCCCCCCCTCCCCACAGCTCATTGGTCAGACCCAGCCCAAGCTCCTCCCACACAGTCCCATGCTGGTCCAGGATATACCAATCCTGGAGACTACCAGCAGTGTGCCAGAAAAGGTCTTCCCCACAATGTCATCCCATCCTTTGTGCCCCCCCCCCGTCCTCCTTGGGCCCCTCCCACACAGAAGGATATTTGGATTGGCCCCGTCCTCCCAGCCTCCTCGCCTTTATATTGGGGAAGATCTCCCGGATGATCTTCCCGAAGTTGGCCACGCTGAGCGGCCGCCCGCAGAGGTTGTCGCAGTATCGCCTGTGGAGAGAGAGAGAGGCGGCGCCCGCCATGAACAGGAGACATAATTGGTTAAACCCCCTCGGCCTCAGGGACCTGTGACCCCGCCCCCTCCCCTCCCCCACTCACTTGTAGGCGTCGTAGACATCCTGTTTGGGCAGGCAGGTGTCGGTGTGCTCCTCCAGGTGGTTCCGGATCCACGTACAGGCGTGCATGTGTTCTGCCGTGGTAACGCATCCTACATCCAGGCTGTACGGAGGAGAGGGAGGAGCCAATTATCACCCAACATAAGGGGCTCAAGGATAGTCCCACCCACCCCCAAGGATAGTCCCGCCCACCCCCAAGGATAGTCCCACCCACCCCCAAGGATAGCCAATTGTCATATACACTTTGGGAAGGGTAAAAGGTCACCTGATGTCAGGAGACCCTCATGGTCACCATTAGGGCAGCGGATGTCAGGCCTTCCAGTGAACCCCCACCCCCCTCTACCCCTCCCCCAGAGTCAGACTTGAAGAAGGGAAGGATAATATGGGAGGAGCCTGCGGCTGAGGGGGAATACAGGCCCCGCTGTGATTGGTTCTCCTTAATAGCAGAGTAGTGAACACGGATAATGCCGGTACAGTGTGCTCCCAGGTTAGCGGGGTGCTCCCAGGTTAGCGGGGTGCTCCCAGGTCAGTGGGGTGCTCCCAGGTTAGCGGGGTGCTCCCAGGTTAGTGGGGTGCTCCCAGGTCAGTGGGGTGCTCCCAGGTCAGCGGGGTGCTCCCAGGTCAGCGGGGTGCTCCCAGGTTAGCGGGGTGCTCCCAGGTCAGTGGGGTGCTCCCAGGTTAGCGGGGTGCTCCCAGGTTAGCGGGTGTTTCCAGGTTAGCGGGGTGCTCCCAGGTTAGCGGGGTGCTCCCAGGTCAGTGGGGTGCTCCCAGGTTAGCGGGGTGCTCCCAGGTTAGCGGGTGTTTCCAGGTCAGTGGGGTGTTCCCAGGTTAGCGGGGTGTTCCCAGGTTTGCGGGGTGTTCCCAGGTTAGCGGGGTGCTCCCAGGTTAGCGGGGTGCTCCCAGGTCAGTGGGGTGTTCCCAGGTCAGTGGGGTGTTCCCAGGTTAGCGGGGTGTTCCCAGGTTAGCGGGGTGCTCCCAGGTTAGCGGGGTGTTCCCAGGTTAGAGGGGTGCTCCCAGGTTAGAGGGGTGTTCCCAGGTTAGAGGGGTGTTCCCAGGTTAGCGGGGTGTTCCCAGGTTAGAGGGGTGTTCCCAGGTTAGAGGGGTGCTCCCAGGTTAGTGGGGTGTTTCCAGGTTAGCGGGGTGCTCCCAGGTTAGCAGGGTGTTCCCAGGTTAGCGGGGTGTTCCCAGGTTAGTGGGGTGTTCCCAGGTCAGTGGGGTGCTCCCAGGTTAGCGGGGTGTTCCCAGGTTAGCGGGGTGCTCCCAGGTTAGCGGGGTGTTCCCAGGTTAGCGGGGTGCTCCCAGGTTAGCAGGGTGTTCCCAGGTTAGCGGGGTGTTCCCAGGTTAGCGGGGTGCTCCCAGGTTAGCGGGGTGCTCCCAGGTTAGTGGGGTGTTCCCAGGTCAGTGGGGTGCTCCCAGGTTAGCGGGGTGTTCCCAGGTTAGTGGGGTGCTCCCAGGTTAGTGGGGTGCTCCCAGGTCAGTGGGGTGTTCCCAGGTTAGCGGGGTGCTCCCAGGTTAGCGGGGTGCTCCCAGGTTAGTGGGGTGCTCCCAGGTTAGCGGGGTGTTCCCAGGTTAGCGGGGTGCTCCCAGGTTAGTGGGGTGCTCCCAGGTTAGCGGGGTGTTCCCAGGTTGGCAGGGTGCTCCTGGGTTACCTTTTGTCGGGGCCGCTGGGGCCGGGCGGCAGCTGGAGGTAGAGGTAGAGCTTGTCATAGTCAGACAACTTCTGGACATCCCCCTGCAGGGTGACACAGAGAGGGTCAGAGGACGGACAGGTAAAGGGGGGGGGGGGACAGGACATACAGGGAGAGCCTGGGGGGTCACAAACAGGTGTACAAGGGTCAGATATGCCAGGGTTCAGGGTCAAAGGTCACACAGCCAGCCAGGGATTAGGTTCAGAGGTCACACAAACAGCCAGGATTCTGAAACCACACATCCAGGGTTTAGGGTCAAAGGTCACAAATACAGTCAGGGTTAAGGGTCAGAGGTCACAGAGCCAGCCAGGGTTCAGAAGTCACAGAGCCAGGGCTGAGGATGAGAGGTCAAGCCGCCAGAGTTTAGGGTTTGGAGGTCACACAGCCAGGGTTCAGGGTCAGAGGTCGTGAATAGTCAGGGCTCAGGATGAGAGGTCTTGTAGCCAGCCAGGGTTTAGGGTCCGGGGGTCACACAGCCAGGGTTTAGGGTCAGAGGTCATGAATACAGAGTTTTAAGGGTCAAAGGTCTCTCAGCCAGCCAGGGTTTGGAGGTCACACAGCCAGGGTTCAGGGTCAGAGGTCATGCAGCAATCCAGGGTTTAGGGTCCGGGGTCACACAGCCAGGGTTTGGGGTCAGAGGTCATGAATAGTCAGGGATCAGGATCGGAGGTCTTGCGGCCAGCCAGGGTTTAGGGTCACACAGCCAGGGTTCAGGGTCAGAGGTCATACAGTCAGAGCTCAAGATGAGAAGTCTTGCAGCCAGCCAAGGTTTAGGGTCCGGGGTCACACAGCCAGGGTTCAGGGTCAGAGGTCATGCAGCCATCCAGGGTTTAGGGTCCGGGGTCACACAGCCAGGGTTTGGGGTCAGAGGTCATGAATAGAGTCAGAGCTCAGGATCAGAGGTCATGCAGCCAGCCGGGGGTCGTAGGTCATGAATACAGTCAGGTTTAAGGGTCAAAGGTTTCTCAGCCAGCCAGGGTTCAGAAGGTTAGAGTTGACATAGCCAGGGGTTCAGGGTCAGAGGTCATACAGTCAGGGGTTATAAAGACAGTCAGGGTACAAGGATAGAGTTGATATTGTCAGGGGTCCGGGTCAGAGGTTCCATAATCAGGGTCAGAGGTCACACAGCCAAGGGTCAGAGGTCACACAGCCAGGGGTCAGAGGTGATGCACACAGCCAGGGGTCAGAGGTCACACAGCAGGGGTCAGAGGTGAGGCACACAGCCAGGGGTCAGAGGTCACACAAGGTTCCGTACCAGTATACCGTCCACTTTTGTTTGCACGGCTTTCCTGTTGATAGAAATAAAAACCAATCAGAGATCAGGAAGCGTTCACCCCATTACTACAATTGTGGCGATTGGCCGATTGTTTACTCCATAACAAATACATTCAACTGTAAGCTCCTGGGCCAGGCTCCGCCCACAGCATGTGGTAAGACTGTAAGCGGAGTGGCCCAGTGCTGGGGGAGGGGTCAGGCGGGTGGGAGGAGACTCACGTGATGCGGCTGCGTAGTTTCTGCAGAAGGTTGATTGGTTCGGTCTCCTCCGGGGATTCTCCCGCTGTCAGTCCGCCTTTCTTCGAGATCTTTTCATAGAGCGCGTCCTCTGCCATCCCCTCCCGCGTGCCGGACCTGCCGGGGGGACACCACAGTCACTCTGCTGACCGCCCTACACAGCGTGCTCAGTACACCCTCTGCTGCCCCACCCCCTTCACTTATTACCCCCTCATATCTCCTCCCCCCCGAACCCCTCCCCTCTATGAGCCCCCTTCATTCCACTTGGCACATTGTTGTGGTCAGAAGAGGCTCCTCCCTCTGGCGCTGTACGGCTGTCACTGCTCAACGTTTATAAATAAAGATTCTACAATAAAAAATAAATCAGCTTCTATAAACTCCTCCCTCATTATTGTGTCACATCGGGTCTGGTGACCCCAGAGGTGGGGGGACGCCCCATGTCTGGTGACCCCAGAGATGGAGGACGCCCCGTGTCTGGTGACCCCAGAGATGGGGGGACGCCCCATGTCTGGTGACCCCAGAGATGGAGGACGCCCCGTGTCTGGTGACCCCAGAGATGGGGGGACGCCCCGTGTCTGGTGACCCCAGAGATGGGGGGACGCCCCGTGTCTGGTGACCCCAGAGATGGGGGGACGCCCCGTGTCTGGTGACCCCAGAGATGGGGGGACGCCCCGTGTCTGGTGACCCCAGAGGTGGGGGGACGCCCCGTGTCTGGTGACCCCAGAGATGGGGAACGCCCCGTGTCTGGTGACCCCAGAGGTGGGGAACGCCCCGTGTCTGGTGACCCCAGAGGTGGGGAACGCCCCGTGTCTGGTGACCCCAGAGATGGGGAACGCCCCGTGTCTGGTGACCCCAGAGGTGGGGAACGCCCCGTGTCTGGTGACCCCAGAGATGGGGGGACGCCCCGTGTCTGGTGACCCCAGAGATGGGGGGACGCCCCATGTCTGGTGACCCCAGAGGTGGGGAACGCCCCGTGTCTGGTGACCCCAGGGATGGAGGACACCCCGTGTCTGGTGACCCCAGAGATGGGGGGACGCCCCGTGTCTGGTGACCCCAGAGATGGGGGGACGCCCCGTGTCTGGTGACCCCACAGATGGGAACGCCCCGTGTCTGGTGACCCCACAGATGGGAACGCCCCGTGTCTGGTGACCCAAGAAATGACGCCCCCGTGTCTGGTGACCCCACAGGTGGAGACGCCCCGTGTCTGGTGACCCCACAGATGGAGACGCCCCGTGTCTGGTGACCCCAGAGGCGGGGGGACGCCCCGTGTCTGGTGACCCCAGAGGCGGGGGGACGCCCCGTGTCTGGTGACCCCAGAGATGGGAACGCCCCGTGTCTGGTGACCCCAGAGATGGGGGGACGCCCCGTGTCTGGTGACCCCAGAGATGGGGGGACGCCCCGTGTCTGGTGACCCCAGAGATGGGGGGACGCCCCGTGTCTGGTGACCCCAGAGATGGAGGATGCCCCATGTCTGGTGACCCCAGAGGTGGGGAACGCCCGTGTCTGGTGACCCCAGAGATGGGGGGACGCCCCGTGTCTGGTGACCCCAGAAATGACGCCCCCGTGTCTGGTGACCCCACAGGTGGAGACGCCCCGTGTCTGGTGACCCCAGAGATGGAGGACGCCCCGTGTCTGGTGACCCCAGAAATGACGCCCCCGTGTCTGGTGACCCCACAGGTGGAGACGCCCCATGTCTGGTGACCCCAGAGGTGGGGAACGCCCCATGTCTGGTGACCCCAGAGGTGGGGGGACGCCCCGTGTCTGGTGACCCCAGAGATGGGGGGACGCCCCGTGTCTGGTGACCCCAGAAATGACGCCCCGTGTCTGGTGACCCCACAGATGGGAACGCCCCGTGTCTGGTGACCCCAGAGATGGGGGGACGCCCCGTGTCTGGTGACCCCAGAGATGGGGGGACGCCCCGTGTCTGGTGACCCCAGAGATGGGAACGCCCCGTGTCTGGTGACCCCAGAAATGACGCCCCGTGTCTGGTGACCCCACAGAAGTGTTTGGCGGGTGTTCTTTCCTCACACATCACCCGGCTCCTCTCTGAGGAGATTTCTGACCCTCAGCTCGCTGTCAGCCCAGGGGTGGGCGGGGTTTGGTGCCTCTCAGGTAGCTCCTCCCACAGGGAGGCGTGGAGGGGCCGCTCTGCTCTCCCAGTGACCCCCCGGCCAGTGGCGCCATTCCCGGGAATCACCTACCGCCGCTCCGGAGCCTTCGCACTCTCCGCTATTCTGATTGGCTGCCGCCGCCACCTCCCTTTCCCGCTTCTGGATTTCCGATTGGCTTAGAACTGCGCTCTTCCCCGGAAACACAAAATTCCTGCGCGCTCATTGGTCAATATTCTGGCCTCTGCCTGGTAACTGAATAACGATTGGTCGGAGCGCGGAGGGCGCCAAACAGGGGCGGCTGCGCCGTGTCACAACATTCAAGGGTGGTTGGCGGGCGGTGGAGTAAGGAGGCCACGCCTCTCTCTTAAAGGGGAACACACCCAGTCACCAGAACACCAATCATCAGTGGGGGAGGCTAGGAGTGGCAGCATTCTATGGGAGCCAAATGTAACAAACTAATAACATTATTATCTCTATGGAGGGACTACAAGTCCCAGCATGCCCTGAGCGACAGATAATAATCATATCACTATGGGAAAACTACAAGTCCCAGCATGCCCTAAGCGACAGATAATAATCATATTACTATGGGAAAACTACAAGTCCCAGCATGCCCTAAGCGACAGATAATAATCATATTACTATGGGAAAACTACAAGTCCCAGCATGCCCTTTCTGGCTTTGTAGCCACGCCCTGAGCAGTGGGGGTGGGATTCTGGTTTTCCTCATAAACCCGTAGATTGCAAGCTCTTGGGTCCAGCATCTCCACAACCCCCATCCAAAGGAGCCCCCATAGGGCGGTGGGAGGTCACGGGGTCACTCTAGGGTCACGGTTTGTCCTGAGAGAAATACTCAGAAAATGCTCATCGCCCGGCTGTCACGCTGAACCCCTGACTTTTATTCTTCGCTTCTCCGAGACTCAGAAAGTACTGAATCCAGAGGATCAGCATGACCACCGCAGTGCTGGGTCTGGGGGTGGGATCAGGGGTTGCAGTGTTGGGGGTGGGGTCAGGGGGTGGGGTTGCAGTGTTGGGGGTGGGGTTAGGGGTTGCTGTGTTGGGTATGGGGGTGGGGTCAGGGGTTGCAGTGTTGGGGGTGGGGTCAGGGGTTGGGGGTGGGATCAGGGGTTGCAGTGTTGGGTCTGGGGGGGGGGATCAGGGGTTGCAGTGTTGGGTAAGGGGTTGCAGTGTTGGGGTTGGGGTCAGGGGTTGCAGTGTTGGGTAAGGGGTTGCAGTGTTGGGGTTGGGGTCAGGGGTTGCAGTGTTGGGGGTGGGGTCAGGGGTTGCAGTGTTGGGGGTGGGGTTGGGGTCAGGGTTTGCAGTGTTGGGTCTGGGGGTGGGGTCAGGTATTGGGATCAGGGGTTGCAGTGTTGGGTCTGGGGGTGGGGTCAGGGGTTGCAGTGTTGGGGGTTGGGGTCAGGGTTTGCAGTGTTGGGTCTGGGGGTGGGGTCAGGGGTTGCAGTGTTGGGGGTGGGGTCAGGGGTTGCAGTGTTGGGGGTGGGGTTAGGGGTTGCTGTGTTGGGTATGGGGGTGGGGTCAGGGGTTGCAGTGTTGGGGGTGGGGTCAGGGGTTGGGGGTGGGATCAGGGGTTGCAGTGTTGGGTCTGGGGGGGGGGGGGATCAGGGGTTGCAGTGTTGGGTAAGGGGTTGCAGTGTTGGGGTTGGGGTCAGGGGTTGCAGTGTTGGGGGTGGGGTCAGGGGTTGCAGTGTTGGGGGTGGGGTTGGGGTCAGGGTTTGCAGTGTTGGGTCTGGGGGTGGGGTCAGGTATTGGGATCAGGGGTTGCAGTGTTGGGTCTGGGGGTGGGGTCAGGGGTTGCAGTGTTGGGGGTTGGGGTCAGGGTTTGCAGTGTTGGGTCTGGGGGTGGGGTCAGGGGTTGCAGTGTTGGGGGTGGGGTCAGGGGTTGCAGTGTTGGGGGTGGGGTTAGGGGTTGCTGTGTTGGGTATGGGGGTGGGGTCAGGGGTTGCAGTGTTGGGGGTGGGGTCAGGGGTTGGGGGTGGGATCAGGGGTTGCAGTGTTGGGTCTGGGGGGGGGGGATCAGGGGTTGCAGTGTTGGGTAAGGGGTTGCAGTGTTGGGGTTGGGGTCAGGGGTTGCAGTGTTGGGGGTGGGGTCAGGGGTTGCAGTGTTGGGGGTGGGGTTGGGGTCAGGGTTTGCAGTGTTGGGTCTGGGGGTGGGGTCAGGTATTGGGATCAGGGGTTGCAGTGTTGGGTCTGGGGGTGGGGTCAGGGGTTGCAGTGTTGGGGGTTGGGGTCAGGGTTTGCAGTGTTGGGTCTGGGGGTGGGGTCAGGGGTTGCAGTGTTGGGGGTGGGGTCAGGGGTTGCAGTGTTGGGGGTGGGGTTAGGGGTTGCTGTGTTGGGTATGGGGGTGGGGTCAGGGGTTGCAGTGTTGGGGGTGGGGTCAGGGGTTGGGGGTGGGATCAGGGGTTGCAGTGTTGGGTCTGGGGGGGGATCAGGGGTTGCAGTGTTGGGTAAGGGGTTGCAGTGTTGGGGTTGGGGTCAGGGGTTGCAGTGTTGGGGGTGGGGTCAGGGTTTGCAGTGTTGGGTCTGGGGGTGGGGTCAGGCATTGGGATCAGGGGTTGCAGTGTTGGGTCTGGGGGTGGGGTCAGGGGTTGCAGTGTTGGGGGTTGGGGTCAGGGTTTGCAGTGTTGGGTCTGGGGGTGGGGTCAGGGGTTGCAGTGTTGGGGGTGGGGTCAGGGGTTGCAGTGTTGGGGGTGGGGTTGGGGTCAGGGTTTGCAGTGTTGGGTCTGGGGGTGGGGTCAGGGGTTGCAGTGTTGGGGGTGGGGTCAGGGGTTGCAGTGTTGGGGGTGGGGTTGGGGTCAGGGGTTGCAGTGTTGGGTCTGGGGGTGGGGTCAGGGGTTGCAGTGTTGGGGGTGGGGTCAGGGGTTGCAGTGTGGGGTCTGGGGGTGGGGTCAGGGGTTGCAGTGTTGGGTCTGGGGGTGGGGACTGGCATTGGGGCTGGGGTCAGGGGTTGCAGTGTTAGGTCTGGGGGTGTGGTCAGTCTGGGGGTGGGGTCTGGGGTTGGGGTCAGGGGTTGCAGTGTTGGGTCTGGGGGTGGGGTCAGGGTTTGCAGTGTTGGGTCTGGGGGTGGGGACTGGCATTGGGGTTGGGGTCAGGGGTTGCAGTGTTGGGGGTGGGGTCAGGGGTTGCAGTGTTGGGTCTGGGGGTGGGGTCAGGGTTTGCAGTGTTGGGTCTGGGGGTGGAGTCAGGGGTTGCAGTGTTGGGTCTGGGGGTGTGGTCAGTCTGGGGGTGGGGTCTGGGGTTGGGGTCAGGGGTTGCAGTGTTGGGTCTGGGGGTGGGGTTGGGGTCAGGAGTTGCAGTGTTGGGTCTGGGGGTGGGGTTGCAGTGTTGGGTCTGGGGGTGGGGTTGGGGGTTGTAGTGTTGAGTCTGGGGGTGGGGTTGGGGGTTGCAGTGTTGAGTCTGGGGTTGGGGTCTGGGTTGCAGTGTTGGGGTTGGGGTTGCAGTGTTGAGCCTGGGGTCAGGGTTTGCAGTGTTGGGTCTGGGGGTGGGGTCAGGGGTTGCAGTGTTGGGTCTGGGGGTGGGGTTGGGGGTTGCAGTGTTGAGTCTGGGGGTGGGGTCAGGGGTTGCAGTGTTGGGTCTGGGGGTGGGGTTGGGGGTTGCAGTGTTGAGTCTGGGGTTGGGGTCTGGGTTGCAGTGTTGGGTCAGGGGTTGCAGTGTTGGGGGTTGGGGTCAGGGGTTGCAGTGTTGGAGGTGGGGTAAGGGGTTGCAGTGTTGGGTCTGGGGTTGGGGTCAGGGGTTGCAGTGTTGGGGGTGGGGTCAGGGGTTGCAGTGTTGGGGGTGGGGTTGGGGTCAGGGTTTGCAGTGTTGGGTCTGGGGGTGGGGTCAGGTATTGGGATCAGGGGTTGCAGTGTTGGGTCTGGGGGTGGGGTCAGGGGTTGCAGTGTTGGGGTCAGGGTTTGCAGTGTTGGGTCTGGGGGTGGGGTCAGGGGTTGCAGTGTTGGGGGTGGGGTCAGGGGTTGCAGTGTTGGGGGTGGGGTTGGGGTCAGGGTTTGCAGTGTTGGGTCTGGGGGTGGGGTCAGGGGTTGCAGTGTTGGGGGTGGGGTCAGGGGTTGCAGTGTTGGGGGTGGGGTTGGGGTCAGGGGTTGCAGTGTTGGGTCTGGGGGTGGGGTCAGGGGTTGCAGTGTTGGGGGTGGGGTCAGGGGTTGCAGTGTGGGGTCTGGGGGTGGGGTCAGGGGTTGCAGTGTTGGGTCTGGGGGTGGGGACTGGCATTGGGGCTGGGGTCAGGGGTTGCAGTGTTAGGTCTGGGGGTGTGGTCAGTCTGGGGGTGGGGTCTGGGGTTGGGGTCAGGGGTTGCAGTGTTGGGTCTGGGGGTGGGGTCAGGGTTTGCAGTGTTGGGTCTGGGGGTGGGGACTGGCATTGGGGTCAGGGGTTGCAGTGTTGGGGGTGGGGTCAGGGGTTGCAGTGTTGGGTCTGGGGGTGGGGTCAGGGTTTGCAGTGTTGGGTCTGGGGGTGGGGTCAGGGGTTGCAGTGTTGGGTCTGGGGGTGTGGTCAGTCTGGGGGTGGGGTCTGGGGTTGGGGTCAGGGGTTGCAGTGTTGGGTCTGGGGGTGGGGTTGGGGTCAGGAGTTGCAGTGTTGGGTCTGGGGGTGGGGTTGCAGTGTTGGGTCTGGGGGTGGGGTTGGGGGTTGCAGTGTTGAGTCTGGGGGGTGGGGTTGGGGGTTGCAGTGTTGAGTCTGGGGTTGGGGTCTGGGTTGCAGTGTTGGGGTTGGGGTTGCAGTGTTGAGCCTGGGGTCAGGGTTTGCAGTGTTGGGTCTGGGGGTGGGGTCAGGGGTTGCAGTGTTGGGTCTGGGGGTGGGGTTGGGGGTTGCAGTGTTGAGTCTGGGGGTGGGGTTGGGGGTTGCAGTGTTGAGTCTGGGGTTGGGGTCTGGGTTGCAGTGTTGGGGTTGGGGTTGCAGTGTTGGGTCTGGGGGTGGGGACTGGCATTGGGGCTGGGGTCAGGGGTTGCAGTGTTAGGTCTGGGGGTGTGGTCAGTCTGGGGGTGGGGTCTGGGGTTGGGGTCAGGGGTTGCAGTGTTGGGTCTGGGGGTGGGGTCAGGGTTTGCAGTGTTGGGTCTGGGGTTAGGGGTTGCAGTGTTGGGTCTGGGGGTGGGGTCAGGGGTTGCAGTGTTGGGTCTGGGGGTGGGGACTGGCATTGGGGTTGGGGTCAGGGGTTGCAGTGTTGGGGGTGGGGTCAGGGGTTGCAGTGTTGGGTCTGGGGGTGGGGTCAGGGTTTGCAGTGTTGGGTCTGGGGGTGGGGTCAGGGGTTGCAGTGTTGGGTCTGGGGGTGTGGTCAGTCTGGGGGTGGGGTCTGGGGTTGGGGTCAGGGGTTGCAGTGTTGGGTCTGGGGGTGGGGTTGGGGTCAGGGGTTGCAGTGTTGGGTCTGGGGGTGGGGTTGCAGTGTTGGGTCTGGGGGTGGGGTTGGGGGTTGCAGTGTTGAGTCTGGGGTTGGGGTCTGGGTTGCAGTGTTGAGTCTGTGGGTGGGGTCAGGGTTGCAATGCGTAGTCTGGGGGTGGGGTCAGGTTTGCAATGCGTAGTCTGGGGGTGGGGTCAGGGTAGCAATGCGTAGTCTGGGGGTGGGGTCAGGGTAGCAATGCGTAGTCTGGGGGTGGGGTCAGGGTAGCAATGCGTAGTCTGGGGGTGGGGTCAGGTTTACAGAGCGTAGTCTGGGGCTGGGGTCAGGTTTGCAATGCGTAGTCTGGGGGTGGGGGTCAGGGTTGCAATGCGTAGTCTGGGGCTGGGGTCAGGTTTGCAATGCGTAGTCTGGGGGTGGGGTCAGGGTAGCAATGCATAGTCTGGGGGTGGGGTCAGGTTTGCAATGCGTAGTCTGGGGGTGGGGTCAGGGTTGCAATGCATAGTCTGGGGGTGGGGTCAGGGTTGCAATGCGTAGTCTGGGGGTGGGGTCAGGGTTGCAATGCGTAGTCTGGGGGTGGGGTCAGGGTTGCAATGCATAGTCTGGGGGTGGGGTCAGGGTTGCAATGCGTAGTCTGGGGGTGGGGTCAGGGTTGCAATGCGTAGTCTGGGGGTGGGGTCAGGGTTGCAATGCGTAGTCTGGGGGTGGGGTCAGGTTTGCAATGCGTAGTCTGGGGGTGGGGTCAGGTTTGCAATGCGTAGTCTGGGGGTGGGGTCAGGTTTGCAATGCGTAGTCTGGGGGTGGGGTCAGGGTAGCAATGCATAGTCTGGGGGTGGGGTCAGGGTTGCAATGCGTAGTCTGGGGGCGTGTTCAGAGTCAGGTCGTTTGGTACACCCATGGGATCAGTTGGCCCTTCTGGAAGATTTTGGGTTCTGCTCGGCCAGTCTCGGGGTTCACACAGCTCAGCCAGGAGGGTGACCTCCCTTTTCTTCAGTGTGCATTGGTAATACAGCTCAGTCACTGCCCCGCCCCCAGCCTCTTATTGGACTAGAGAGGTCACTGTGTTCCCTCCTCCCTGGGCCAGACCTTCTGCCCCGCCCCCTCCCAGCACACTTCTATTGGCTGATTTTTGTATATGCTGGAAGTTTGATTATTTCTGCCTGGAGTTCACCTTTAACCACATGTGGAGGCCTTTCAGGGGCGGGGCTGATTGAGCCAACCTTGTTGGGGGCGGAGTCTGAATCAAGCTGGCCAATCACGTTTACACAGGAGCTTCACAGCCAGCAGGTGAGCCGCCATCATCGCACAGAACAGGAGTTCAATATCATCCACAGAGGAGCCGGATTTAGCAGGTCTTTCACAGTGCTCCCAACCAGCATCCTCTTGCTGTGAAGTCCGGTGCTGTACAAGAGGCGGAGCTGGAAACACCAGGGGTCATTTGGGTGGACATTTAGGGCTCAGTCAGGGGATGACAGTGACCCTATGGACCAATTCTCCATCATACCTCTAGTTCATTCTGAGTTTTTCTGTAACAAAACTCTGGGCTTTTTTTTTTTTCCTGTGTCCCTTCTTTTCCTATCCTAGTGACACGACAGGAAGTGAGAGACAATCTCCCTAATGGGGACACAGCAAAAAAAAAAAAAAAAAAACAGCGAGCTTCTGCTCTGTCATCTCATTCAAGATCCCTGGGAGGTACGAGGCCTCCACCCAGGTGAGAAGCCTCAGATTGGAGCAGTCTCCTTCCAGGTACTGGCCTCCACGCAAGTGAGAAGCCTCAGATTGGAGCAGTCCCTGGGAGGTACGAGGCTTCCACGCAGGTGAGAAGCCTCAGATTGCAGCAGTCCCTGGGAGGTACGAGGCCTCCACCCAGGTGAGAAGCCTCAGATTGGAGCAGTCCCTGGGAGGTACGAGGCCTCCACCCAGGTGAGAAGCCTCAGATTGGAGCAGTCCCTGGGAGGTACGAGGCCTCCACCCAGGTGAGAAGCCTCAGATTGGAGCAGTCCCTGGGAGGTACGAGGCCTCCACCCAGGTGAGAAGCCTCAGATTGCAGCAGTCCCTGGGAGGTACGAGGCCTCCACCCAGGTGAGAAGCCTCAGATTGGAGCAGTCCCTGGGAGGTACGAGGCCTCCACCCAGGTGAGAAGCCTCAGATTGGAGCAGTCCCTGGGAGGTACGAGGCCTCCACCCAGGTGAGAAGCCTCAGATTGGAGCAGTCCCTGGGAGGTACGAGGCCTCCACCCAGGTGAGAAGCCTCAGATTGGAGCAGTCCCTGGGAGGTACGAGGCCTCCACCCAGGTGAGAAGCCTCAGATTGGAGCAGTCCCTGGGAGGTACGAGGCCTCCACCCAGGTGAGAAGCCTCAGATTGGAGCAGTCCCTGGGAGGTACGAGGCCTCCACGCAGGTGTGAAGCCTCAGATTGGAGCAGTCCCTGGGAGGTAGGAGGCCTCCACCCAGGTGAGAAGCCTCAGATTGGAGCAGTCCCTGGGAGGTACGAGGCCTCCACCCAGGTGAGAAGCCTCAGATTGGAGCAGTCCCTGGGAGGTACGAGGCCTCCACCCAGGTGAGAAGCCTCAGATTGGAGCAGTCCCTGGGAGGTACGAGGCCTCCACGCAGGTGAGAAGCCTCAGATTGGAGCAGTCCCTGGGAGGTAGGAGGCCTCCACACAGGTGAGAAGCCTCAGATTGGAGCAGTCCCTGGGAGGTACGAGGCCTCCACGCAGGTGAGAAGCCTCTGATTGGAGCAGTCCCTGGGAGGTACGAGGCCTCCACCCAGGTGAGAAGCCTCAGATTGGAGCAGTCCCTGGGAGGTACGAGGCCTCCACCCAGGTGAGAAGCCTCAGATTGGAGCAGTCCCTGGGAGGTAGGAGGCCTCCACCCAGGTGAGAAGCCTCAGATTGGAGCAGTCTCCTTCCAGGTACTAGCCAAGCTTCACACCAAGCGACGTCCTGGAGGCCGCAGGCAGCCTGAGAGTCGGCTTCCATCAAAGGCTTCTCACAGGGGGCGGCGGCTTTATACTTAATGTGGGTGGAGTTCACCTTGTGAACTTGTAGGTAAAAAGTAATATTTGTAGGCGGAGCCCCAGAGGAGGGGAGGGAGCCGCCCAACCACTGGCTTCCCCTATCTCTTGTGGGCTCTGATTGATGAATATTTCCTGGTTGTGTTCCCGACTCCACCCACAATATATGAAATCACCCAGGGAACCCTTCATAAAGAGGTCATCATGTGGGCGGAGCTGGGAACTCACCAATACAGAGACAGAAGAGACTTTCGGGGCGGGTTAATGGTCCAGTTGAGTGACTTTCAGCAGTCACAGGAACATTGTGCGAGTGTAATGAAGACACGACAGGCCGAGGATTCGTTGACGCTCCGTACGGGGCGGAGCAGCTCTTTAATGATTTAATGGCAGTAATCAGACACAGAAGACATTGTAGGCATTGTGGGAGGAGTCATCACTCTATGATGTCCTATAAAACATTGTGCGAGTGTAATGAAGGCATAACAGGCAGAGGCCTCGGTGACGCTCCGTTCTGGGCGGAGCAGCTCATTAATGATCTAATGGCGTAATCAGACACAGAAGACAATGTAGGCATTGTGGGTGGAGCAATCACTCTATGATGTCATATAATGGGGGGGGGGGGCAGGTAATCTCTCATCTTCTCATTATAGGGATGTTAGCAGCAGAACATGGACTTGGAGCCGGGACATCGATAGGGAGCCCCTCCCACCAGACTCCACTATACCTGACATGTGACTTCAGTTGGGAGCCTGCAAGGGGGAGAGATCAATCCTGTGTGGGGGGGGGGGGGTGAAATTATAGATGCAATGATATATCAGGGACACGGGGGGGGGGGGGGGGGGGAGGAATAGGTATCAGAGGAAAGGGTTGGGTCCAGATGCGAGGGTGTTCGGGGGGTAGATTTACATCTGGGGTAGGGGATTGTTATTTACATATTTAGGGAGGGGTTGGGGGGGGTGTAACTTAAGACTCCGATGGAGTTTAGGGGGAGGTGTAAGATCCACCCCCAGGAGGGGCTGGGGTGTTATATCTAGATGTCAGGGGGTTGGAGGTGCATAGCTCCCAACTTTACCTGATTTGGAGGGAGTATCCCTGGTCCTGAGGGGCCGTCCCCGAGTCAGAGGGGCCGTCCCCGAGTCAGAGGGGCCGTCCCTGAGTCAGAGGGGCGGTCTCCGAGTCAGAGGGGCGGTCCCTGGCTCAGAGGGGCGGTCCCTTTATCCCTCTTTACTCCTCATTGGTCCCTTATTTTGCTCTGATTTATATAGTTGAATATTAAGTGTTCCCCGGTGATAAACATTTTATTCAATTTCTACATTTTTACATTTTAAAAGCCAATAAAAAATAATAGTGGTAAAAAAAAAAAAAAAAAGCACTTGTGGGTTTAACTAATCATTTTTCTTTTTTTCTAGAATTCTCCTTTAAGGGGGTGTGACAGGGGGGCGTGTCCTATGCCTTCTTACTTTTGCAAATAGGTGTCCCTCGTTCCCATCTCCAAAAATTGGGAAGTATTGGGGGTGCTAGAATTAGATGTTGGGGTTGTTGGATTTACATGTCAGGGGAGGGGGGTGTCATATCCAGATGTTGGTTGAGGGGTGTTAGATTTAAATGTTGGGGGAGGGGCTGGGTGTGTCGGAGGAAATGTTGGGGATTTTAGTTGTTGGGGGGGGGTGTTAGATCCAGATGGCAGAGAAGGGTTGTGGTATTATATCCAGATGGTGGTAGTTGGGGGGGGGGGGGGGTGCTAGATCCAGATGCTGAGGGAGGGGCCGGGCTGTTACATTCAGATGGGGGGGTGTTAGATCCAGATGCTGGGGGAGGGGGCTGGGGGTGTTAGATCCAGAAGTAAGAGGAGGGGTTGGCGGTGTTAGATTTAGAGGGGGGGGTAGGTTATATCCAGATGTCGAAGAAGGGGTTGGGGATGTTAGATTTAGATGGTGGGGGGGGGCGGCGTGTTATATTTAGATGCTGGGGGAGGGGTTGAGGGTGTTGCATTTTGATGTTGGAGGAGGGGTTGGGGGTGTTACATTTAGATGCTGGGGTGTTAGATCCAGATGTCGGAGCTGCAGTCTCCTCCCTCGTAGCGGCACTCATGGGCGAGAACGGGACCGTCCGGCTCCTTCCCGAAATCCACCAGGAAGTTCTCGTTGATGCAGAGTCCTCCCTTCTTTGTATCCACATCAATCTGCATCATGACGGCGCCTTCCCTAAGGGGGGGGAGCGGTTAGAAGGAGACAAGCTGGGGGTAGGCAGAAGGATGACCAGAAGGGGAGAGAAGAAGTCAGGAAGGATGAGGGAGAGGAGAGGTCAGAGACACGTTGGGGGGAGAGCAGAGGTCGAGGGGGGCAGGAGAGGTGAAGTCAGAGGGGAACACGTTGGGGGATGGGGGGGGTGGAGAAGTTAAGTCAGACGGGGAAGGGAAGAGGTGAGGGTAGGCAGAGAACAAAAAGGTCAACGCGAGACTAAGCGGAGGAGAAAAAGAGTAAGGGAGAGAGGCCAGGAAGTAGAAGGGGGTGGGAAAGGAGCGGGACAAAGGAAAAGAGGAGGGGTAAGAGGCGTGACAAAGGAAAAGAGGAGGGGTAAGAGGCGTGACAAAGGAAAAGAGGAGGGGGTAAGGGGCGTGACAAAGGAAAAGAGGAGGGGGGTAAGGGGCGGGGGCAAAGGAAAAGAGGAGAGGGTAAGGGGCGGGACAACGGAAAAAAGGAGGGGGGTAAGGGGCGGGACAAAGGAAAAGAGGGGGGTAAGGGGCGGGGCAAAGGAAAAGAGGAGGAGGAAGGGGCAGGACAGATGACAGGAGGAGGGAAAGGGGTAGGACAGAGGAGGAGGGGAAGGGGTGGGACAACGGATTAGAGGAGGGGAAGGGGTGGGACAAAGGAGAAGGGAAGGGGGTGGGACAGAGGAGGGGGAATGGGTGGGGCAGAGGAGACAAGGTGGAAAAGGGGTGGGGCAGAGGAAAAGAGGATGGGGTGGGACAAAGGAGGAGAAGGGCTTGGAGGTGAGGCAGAGGAGAGTACGAGGAGGGAAGGGGGTGGGACAGAGGTGGGGGAATGGGTGGGGCAGAGGAGACAAGGAGGAAAAGGGGTGGGGCAGAGGAAAAGAGGAGGGGGACAAAAGGAGAAGGGGTGGGGGCGAGGCAGAGGAGAAGAGGATGGGAAGGGGGTGGGACAAAGGAGGAGAAGGGCTTGGAGGTGAGGCAGAGGAGAGTACGAGGGGAAGGGGGCGGGACAGAGGAGAGTACGAGGGGAAGGGGATGGGACAAAGGAGAAGGGGAAGGGGCGGGCAGAGGAGAAGAGGAGGGGAAGGGGCGGGACAGAGGAGAGTACGAGGGGAAGGGGGGGGGGGAAGGGGTGGCATTAGATGAGAAGGGGGAGAGGGGGAGGATGAGAGGGGGTGGAACAGAAGAGGAGAGAGGGGATACAGAAGAGGAGAGAGGGGAAATAGAAGAGGAGAGAGGGGAAACAGAAGAGGAGAGAGGGGAAACAGAAGAGGAGAGAGGGGAAACAGAAGAGGAGAGAGGGGAAACAGAAGAGGAGAGAGGGGAAACAGAAGAGGAGAGAGGGGAAACAGAAGAGGAGAGAGGGGAAACAGAGGAGAAAAGGGGGCAACAGAGGAGAAAAGGGGGCAACAGAGGAGAAAAGGGGGCAACAGAGGAGGAGCACAGGGGAGGAGGAGGAGAGGAGGAACAGAGGAGGAGGAGAGGAGGAACAGAGGAGGAGGAGAGGAGGAGGAGAGGAGGAACAGAGGAGGAGGAGGAGAGGAGGAACAGAGGAGAAGGAGAGGAGGAACAGAGGAGCCGGTTCCCGGCGGTCCCTTACTTGATCATGTCCGGGTAGAACTGTTTGTCCCAGGCGCTGTAGAGCGAGGTGGTGGCGTAGAGCCTCTTCCCATCCAGGCTGAGTTGGATCATCTGAGGTCCCCCCGGAATCTTCTTCCCCTGCACAGGAGATATTTACTAAGCATTACCCGGGGAACGTTCACATATCAGAATATAGAGGAATCCCCTTCTACATTCAAATGAAAATATGATACAGCAAACAGAGGAGGAAGAAGAGAGGGGTCACTATTCCCCCTCCTCCCCATACAGACACCGGGGGGGTATAATAGGGAGCGCTCACTTTGATGAATACTGGATCCGGCTGACATTTTAGCTCCTTATCTTCCAGCACCTTCACCGCACCGCCCTTTTGAATGCTGCCACCAAGAAAGATCTGGAAGAAAAATAAGGTGACAAAATACTAGACAGACACAGGGGACCTCAGCATCAAACCTTTCTACCTTTCTTATTTTTCCTTTGCTATAATTTCACAACTTTACTGCTTTTGATGTAAAGAACCCTTCCCATACCACTCTTGCTGTAAAGAACACTTCCTATACCATTTTAAATATAAATAATTCTTCCCACACCACTAATACTGTAAGGAGCCCTACCTTTTCCACTCTTATTGCAAATATTTGCATAACACTCTTACTGGGAAGAGCCCTTCCCATACCGCTCTTACTGGGAAGAGCCCTTCCCATACTGCAGGTGAAATCTCTGTTCCTCATACAGAAATAGAGGCTAAATCCACCCACTGGGGACACAGGCACGAATGAAAACCAAGCAGGGTCTCCGAGAAGCCCTTTCCATAATGCTTTTACCATGAAGAACCCTCCCATACTGAAGGTGAAATCTCTCAAGATATGGACTGCGGTTGCCTAATCCCAGAAATTAGAGGGGCTGGTGGGATCTCTCATATTAAGGGGGGGGGGGGTTCACTCACCTGCCCCACCAGTTTGGGGTGACACGTGTCGGTGATGTCATACTGCCTGATGTCGCCGTGCACCCAGTTGCAGAAGTACAAGAAGCGATCGTCCAGAGAAATCAGGATATCCGAGATGATCCCTGAGAAGAGGGAGGACAGACATGACTACAACTCCTCCCTCCATCCTCCCGGTGTACAGGCCCCTCCCCCTGGACTGAAATCCTCCAGGTGTACTGGCTCCTCCCCCTAGACTGAAATCCTCCCTCCATCCACCAGGTGTACCAGCTCCTCCCTCTGGACTGAAAGGGTAGTAGAGGTGAGGTGAGGGTGGGGTCAGTAGGAGAGTAGAGCTGAGGTGGGGGGTGTCAGTCGAGGAGTAGAGGTGAGGTGAAGGTGGGGGGGGGGTGTCAGTAGAGGTGGGGGGGGTAGAGGTGAGGTGGGTCAATAGGAGAGTAGAGGTGAGGTGAGGGTGGGGTCAGTAGGTGAGGTGAGGGTGGGGTCAGTAGAGGAGTAGAGGTGAGGTGGAGGTGTGGGGGGGTGTCAGAGGTGAGGTGAAGGTGGGTCAGTAGGAGAGTAGAGGTGAGGGTGTGGGGGGGGGGTGTCAGAGGAGTAGAGGTGAGGTGATGTGAGGGGGGGGGGGTAGAGGTGAGGTGGGGTCAGTAGTAGAGTAGAGTAGAGGTGAGGTGGGGACAGTAGGTGAGTAGAGGTGAGGTGGGGACAGTAGGGGAGTAGAGGTGAGGTGGGGTCAGTAGGGAGGTAGAGGTGAGGTGGGGTCAGTAGAGGTGAGGTGGGGGCAGTAGGAGAGTAGAGGTGAGGTGGGGTGTCAGTAGGGCAGTAGAGGTGAGGTGGGGTCAGTAGGGGAGTAGAGGTGAGGTGGG
Organism: Pelophylax lessonae; assembly: GCF_965119305.1. Lineage (NCBI taxonomy): Eukaryota > Metazoa > Chordata > Amphibia > Anura > Ranidae > Pelophylax > Pelophylax lessonae. The sequence goes on from NC_138780.1 coordinate 4,146,508, forward strand.
GTCAGTAGGGGTGTAGAGGTGAGGTGGGGGTGGATCAGTAGGGGAGTAGAGGTGAGGTGGGGGTGGATCAGTAGGGGAGTAGAGGTGAGGTGGGGACAGTAGGGGAGTAGAGGCGAGGTGGGGTCAGTAGGGGAGTAGAGGTGAGGTGGGGTCAGTAGGGGAGTAGAGGTGAGGTGGGGTCAGTAGGGGAGTAGAGGTGAGGTGGGGTCAGTAGGGGTGAGGTGGGGTCAGTAGGGGAGTAGAGGTGAGGTGGGGTCAGTAGGGGAGTAGAGGTGGGGGTGGATCAGTAGGGGAGTAGAGGTGAGGTGGGGTCAGTAGGGGAGTAGAGGTGAGGTGGGGGTGGGGTGTCAGTAGGGCAGTAGAGGTGAGGTGGGGTCAGTAGGGGTGTAGAGGTGAGGTGGGGTCAGTAGGGGAGTAGAGGTGAGGTGGGGTCAGTAGGGGTGTAGAGGTGAGGTGGGGTCAGTAGGGGAGTAGAGGTGAGGTGGGGGTGGGGTGTCAGTAGGGCAGTAGAGGTGAGATGGGGACAGTAGGGGAGTAGAGGTGAGGTGGGGTCAGTAGGGGAGTAGAGGTGAGGTGGGGACAGTAGGGGAGTAGAGGTGAGGTGGGGACAGTAGGGGAGTAGAGGTGAGGTGGGGACAGTAGGGGAGTAGAGGTGAGGTGGGGACAGTAGGGGAGTAGAGGTGAGGTGGGGACAGTAGGGGAGTAGAGGTGAGGTGGGGTCAGTAGGAGAGTAGAGGTGAGGTGGGGGGTCAGTAGGGGTGTAGAGGTGAGGTGGGGTCAGTAGGGGTGTAGAGGTGAGGTGGGGGTGGATCAGTAGGGGAGTAGAGGTGAGGTGGGGACAGTAGTGGAGTAGAGGTGAGGTGGGGACAGTAGGGGAGTAGAGGTGAGGTGGGGTCAGTAGGGGTGTAGAGGTGAGGTGGGGGTGGATCAGTAGGGGAGTAGAGGTGAGGTGGGGACAGTAGTGGAGTAGAGGTGAGGTGGGGACAGTAGGGGAGTAGAGGTGAGGTGGGGACAGTAGTGGAGTAGAGGTGAGGTGGGGACAGTAGGGGAGTAGAGGTGAGGTGGGGTCAGTAGGGGTGTAGAGGTGAGGTGGGGGTGGATCAGTAGGGGAGTAGAGGTGAGGTGGGGACAGTAGTGGAGTAGAGGTGAGGTGGGGACAGTAGGGGAGTAGAGGTGAGGTGGGGACAGTAGTGGAGTAGAGGTGAGGTGGGGACAGTAGGGGAGTAGAGGTGAGGTGGGGTCAGTAGGGGTGTAGAGGTGAGGTGGGGGTGGATCAGTAGGGGAGTAGAGGTGAGGTGGGGACAGTAGTGGAGTAGAGGTGAGGTGGGGACAGTAGGGGAGTAGAGGTGAGGTGGGGACAGTAGGGGAGTAGAGGTGAGGTGGGGGGTCAGTAGTTGAGTAGAGGTGAGGTGGGGGCAGTAGGAGAGTAGAGGTGAGGTGGGGGGTCAGTAGAGGAGTAGAGGTGAGGTGGGGACAGTAGGGCAGTAGAGGTGAGGTGGGGACAGTAGGGGAGTAGAGGTGAGGTGGGGTCAGTAGGAGAGTAGAGGTGAGGTGGGGGGTCAGTAGAGGAGTAGAGGTGAGGTGGGGACAGTAGGGCAGTAGAGGTGAGGTGGGGACAGTAGGAGAGTAGAGGTGAGGTGGGGACAGTAGGGGAGTAGAGGTGAGGTGGGGTCAGTAGGAGAGTAGAGGTGAGGTGGGGGGTCAGTAGGGGTGTAGAGGTGAGGTGGGGTCAGTAGGGAGGTAGAGGTGAGGTGGGGTCAGTAGGGAGGTAGAGGTGAGGTGGGGTCAGTAGGGAGGTAGAGGTGAGGTGGGGGTGGATCAGTAGGGGAGTAGAGGTGAGGTGGGGACAGTAGGGGAGTAGAGGCGAGGTGAGTATAGGTGAGGTGGGGGTAGTAGGGGAGTAGAGGTGAGGTGGGGTCAGTAGGGCAGTAGAGGTGAGGTGGGGTCAGTAGGGAGGTAGAGGTGAGGTGGAGGTGGGGTCAGTAGGAGTAGAGGTGAGGTGGGGGGGAGGAGGGGTGTCAGTAGGGAGGTAGAGGTGAGGTGGGGTCAGTAGGGGAGGTGAGGTGGGGGTGGATCAGTAGGGCAGTAGAGGTGAGGTGGGGACAGTAGGGGAGTAGAGGCGAGGTGAGTATAGGTGAGGTGGGGGTAGTAGGGGAGTAGAGGTGAGGTGGGGGTGGGGTGTCAGTAGGGCAGTAGAGGTGAGGTGGGGTCAGTAGGGGTGTAGAGGTGAGGTGGGGTCAGTAGGGAGGTAGAGGTGAGGTGGGGGGTCAGTAGGTGAGGTGGAAGTGAAGTGGGGTCAGTAGGGACGTAGAGGTGAGGTGGGGTCAGGTGAGGTGGGGGTGGGGTGTCAGTAGGAGAGTAGAGGTGAGGTGGAGGTGGGGTCAGTAGGAGTAGAGGTGAGGTGGGGGGGAGGAGGGGTGTCAGTAGGGAGTAGAGGTGAGGTGGGGTCAGTAGGAGTAGAGGTGAGGTGGGGGAGGGGTGTCAGTAGGAGTAGAGGTGAGGTGGGGGTGGGGTGGCAGTAGAGGTGAGGTGGGGTCAGTAGGAGTAGAGGTGAGGTGGGGGGGAGGAGGGGTGTCAGTAGGGAGTAGAGGTGAGGTGGGGTCAGTAGGAGTAGAGGTGAGGTGGGGGAGGGGTGTCAGTAGGAGTAGAGGTGAGGTGGGGGGAGGAGGGGTGTCGGTAGGGAGTAGAGGTGAGGTGGGGGTGGGGTGTCAGTAGAGGTGAGGTGGGGTCAGTAGGAGTAGAGGTGAGGTGGGGGGGGAGGAGGGGTGTCAGTAGGGAGTAGAGGTGAGGTGGGGACAGTAGGCGAGTAGAGGTGAGGTGGAGGGGAGGAGGGGTGTCGGTAGGGAGTAGAGGTGAGGTGGGGGTGGGGTGGCAGTAGAGGTGAGGTGGGGTCAGTAGGAGTAGAGGTGAGGTGGGGGTGGGGTGGCAGTAGAGGTGAGGTGGGGGGAGGAGGGGTGTCGGTAGGGAGTAGAGGTGAGGTGGGGGTGGGGTGTCAGTAGAGGTGAGGTGGGGTCAGTAGGAGTAGAGGTGAGGTGGGGGGGGGGTGTCAGTAGGAGTAGAGGTGAGGTGGGGGGGAGGAGGGGTGTCAGTAGGGAGTAGAGGTGAGGTGGGGTCAGTAGGAGTAGAGGTGAGGTGGGGGTGGGGTGTCAGTAGAGGTGAGGTGGGGTCAGTAGGAGTAGAGGTGAGGTGGGGGGGAGGAGGGGTGTCAGTAGGTAGGGTGAGTAGTGGAGTCAGGTGAGTGGATCTCCTCCCCCCCATTATACGAGGCCGCTGTTTCCCCGAGGCGTCAGCGTTACATTGATGACATTGATAGGACGGATCTTTACGAGGATTTTATGGGGAGATTGTAGAAGGTGAGACGATCATCGGGTTATAAATAAGTTTCCAGCTTTATGGCGGCACTCATATAAAACCTTCCCATGGTCATGACACGCCCTATTATAGACCCGATGATGTCATTACTGGGACTCTGTGCAATGCAGGCAAATCATGGCTGGTGGGCGGGGCCAGCACAAAGCTTCCTGAAAACATCCCAACACTTCTCTCAAGAGCCTTCAGCCCTGAGGCAAGCAGTGGGAGGAGTTATGCAAATATTTAAAAAAGTGCCTTGACGGGTGTGTCAGTCTGGAGGAGTGGGTGTTCCTAGGCAGGCTGCATTAGGTAACGCCCATATGTGCTGCTGAGCTTCCACGATTGAAAGAACTGATAAAAGGGGCGGGGCCAGGGATGATGAACTAGAAGACATCCTCCAGCCAGGAAATGGGGCGGGGCTCTGACTTGCTACAGCTTCTAATGCACATTGTGAGAAGCTCACAGGGTGCAATGAAATCACAGGAAGCTGTTTTTTTGGGGGGGGGGGGGAAACAAAGCCATGCTCTCACCCAATCAGGGTCGTCATACAGCTACTCACCCGGCATATCTGGTAGTGCCCAGCCCTCCACCTTCTTAGATGGCACCTGGATGACCTTCTCAGCCGCCCATTTTCCATCCTGTGGGGGGGGGGGGGGGGGTGGTAAAAATGCATAAAATATCAAAAAATAAAATATCAATCATATAGCAAGTATTGGTATAGATCTGCGATCAGCTCCTTCACAGGACATAGATTTTAAAGCAGAAATCGGTTTAAAAAATAAAAAAAAAAAAAAAAAAAGGAAGAAAGAAAGAAAAAGAAAGAAGAAGAAAACATAAAAAGAAGGGTGGAAAAATAAAGAAAGGAGGATGAAAGAAAGAGTGACTCAATAAAGGATTAAAATAAAATCTGCAGTACACCTTTTCCACCACAAGATGTCCTCAGTCTTCCAAATGGCCAATATCATTCAACCAGCCACCATGGAGCTCATATCTCTCCATCACTCTGCTCTCTCCTCCTATCAGCGTGATCTTTGTTAACACATGAGCACTGCAGAAGAATGGATTGGTTCCCTGTGCTGCGACTCCCTCTCCCAGTCTGAGCTCTGCTGTACTTTATAAGGCCAATATCCGGTCATATTAAAGGACCTACACTGTTGGTATTTTAAGGTTTGAATATAATTGCTTCACCAATTATTGATAAATTATTAAACTGTATCCATGCAAACAAGGCAATGGTATACAGTCTCTAAACAGTTACCCCGGTATGCTCCTCCCCCTGCTTCTATACCCGCCTTCCTGGCCTACTGCATGAAACATGTCACCCCGATTATGCGGTTCTCACGTCACCTCGGGGTCAGGTCATGTGATCATAGTAAACCTTTAGGATTACGCTCATGTTGAGAGTTTCAGTGGGAGTGGCCAATTCCATTATCTACAGAACAGATGCAGGCAAGAATCAGCAGGAAAGGTTGCCAACGTTGCACAAAGCTGATCTGGAGAAAAGTATTTTTTTTCCCCCCCAATAAAACGTTGAGCAGAGAAGGAGCCCCCATCCCCCACACCCACTCACCGCCGTCTTGTAGAAGCGGAAGATGGAGGCGCCGAGCGCGCAGCCGACGAATCCCTGCGCAGCGTCCGGGTTGTGCAGGAATCGGATCTCCAGAGGAATCAGTCCGTCCGCCCCCAGGTCCAGCGTCTGGATGCGGGTGTGCTTCGTCCAATCCCACACGTGGATTTTCTGACCATAGAGTCCTAGGATAAAGCAAGAGGGGGATTGGAGCAAAGGTCACATGACTGGGGGGGGGGGAAGGTGTATATTGGAGGCACAGAGGGAGGGTTGGGGTATAATAGAGGGACAGAGGGGGGGGGATTGGGGTATAATAGAGGGACAGAGGGAGGGTCAGGGGGATAATAGAGGGACAGAGGGAAGATTGGGGTATAATAGAAGGACAGAGGGGAGATTGGGGTATAATAGGACAGAGGGAGGATTGGGGTATAATAGAAGGACAGAGGGAGGATTGGGGTATAATAGAAGGACAGAGGGGGGATTGGGGTATAATAGAAGGACAGAGGGGGGATTGGGGTATAATAGAGGGACAGAGGGGGGATTGGGGTATAATAGAAGGACAGAGGGGGGATTGGGGTATAATAGAAGGACAGAGGGGGGATTGGGGTATAATAGAAGGACAGAGGGAGGATTGGGGAATAATAGAAGGACAGAGGGAGGATTGGGGTATAATAGAAGGACAGAGGGAGGATTGGGGTATAATAGAGGGACAGAGGGGGGATTGGGGTATAATAGGACAGAGGGAGGATTGGGGTATAATAGAAGGACAGAGGGGGGATTGGGGTATAATAGAAGGACAGAGGGGGGATTGGGGTATAATAGAAGGACAGAGGGGGGATTGGGGTATAATAGAGGGACAGAGGGGGGATTGGGGTATAATAGAAGGACAGAGGGGGGATTGGGGTATAATAGAAGGACAGAGGGGGGATTGGGGTATAATAGAAGGACAGAGGGAGGATTGGGGAATAATAGAAGGACAGAGGGAGGATTGGGGTATAATAGAAGGACAGAGGGAGGATTGGGGTATAATAGAGGGACAGAGGGGGGATTGGGGTATAATAGGACAGAGGGAGGATTGGGGTATAATAGAAGGACAGAGGGAGGATTGGGGTATAATAGAGGGACAGAGGGGGGATTGGGGTATAATAGAAGGACAGAGGGGGGATTGGGGTATAATAGAAGGACAGAGGGAGGATTGGGGTATAATAGAGGGACAGAGGGAGGATTGGGGTATAATAGAGGGACAGAGGGGGGATTGGGGTATAATAGGACAGAGGGAGGATTGGGGTATAATAGAAGGACAGAGGGAGGATTGGGGTATAATAGAGGGACAGAGGGGGGATTGGGGTATAATAGAAGGACAGAGGGGGGATTGGGGTATAATAGAAGGACAGAGGGGGGATTGGGGTATGATAGAAGGACAGAGGGAGGATTGGGGTATAATAGAGGGACAGAGGGAGGATTGGGGTATAATAGAGGGACAGAGGGGGGATTGGGGTATAATAGGACAGAGGGAGGATTGGGGTATAATAGAAGGACAGAGGGAGGATTGGGGTATAATAGAGGGACAGAGGGGGGATTGGGGTATAATAGAAGGACAGAGGGGGGATTGGGGTATAATAGAAGGACAGAGGGAGGATTGGGGTATAATAGAGGGACAGAGGGAGGATTGGGGTATAATAGAGGGACAGAGGGGGGATTGGGGTATAATAGGACAGAGGGAGGATTGGGGTATAATAGAAGGACAGAGGGAGGATTGGGGTATAATAGAGGGACAGAGGGGGGATTGGGGTATAATAGAAGGACAGAGGGGGGATTGGGGTATAATAGAAGGACAGAGGGGGGATTGGGGTATGATAGAAGGACAGAGGGAGGATTGGGGTATAATAGAGGGACAGAGGGAGGATTGGGGTATAATAGAGGGACAGAGGGGGGATTGGGGTATAATAGGACAGAGGGAGGATTGGGGTATAATAGAAGGACAGAGGGAGGATTGGGGTATAATAGAGGGACAGAGGGGGGATTGGGGTATAATAGAAGGACAGAGGGGGGATTGGGGTATAATAGAAGGACAGAGGGGGGATTGGGGTATGATAGAAGGACAGAGGGAGGATTGGGGTATAATAGAGGGACAGAGGGAAGATTGGGGTATAATAGAAGGACAGAGGGGAGATTGGGGTATAATAGGACAGAGGGAGGATTGGGGTATAATAGAAGGACAGAGGGGGGATTGGGGTATGATAGAAGGACAGAGGGAGGATTGGGGTATAATAGAGGGACAGAGGGAGGATTGGGGTATAATAGAGGGACAGAGGGAGGATTGGGGTATAATAGAAGGACAGAGGGGGGATTGGGGTATAATAGGACAGAGGGAGGATTGGGGTATAATAGAGGGACAGAGGGAGGATTGGGGTATAATAGAGGGACAGAGGGAGGATTGGGGTATAATAGAGTGACAGAGGGGGGATTGGGGTATAATAGAAGGACAGAGGGGGGATTGGGGTATAATAGAGGGACAGAGGGGGGATTGGGGTATAATAGAGGGACAGAGGGGGGATTGGGGTATAATAGAGGGACAGAGGGGGGATTGGGGTATAATAGAGGGACAGAGGGGGGATTGGGGTATAATAGAGGGACAGAGGGAGGGATTGGGGTATAATAGAAGGACAGAGGGGGGATTGGGGTATAATAGAGGGACAGAGGGGGGATTGGGGTATAATAGAGGGACAGAGGGGGGATTGGGGTATAATAGAAGGACAGAGGGGGGATTGGGGTATAATAGAGGAACAGAGGGAGGATTGGGGTATAATAGAGGGACAGAGGGGGGATTGGGGTATAATAGAAGGACAGAGGGGGGATTGGGGTATAATAGAGGGACAGAGGGAGGATTGGGGTATAATAGAGGGACAGAGGGAGGATTGGGGTATAATAGAAGGACAGAGGGGGGATTGGGGTATAATAGAAGGACAGAGGGAGGATTGGGGTATAATAGAGGGACAGAGGGAGGATTGGGGTATAATAGAAGGACAGAGGGGGGATTGGGGTATAATAGAAGGACAGAGGGGGGATTGGGGTATAATAGAGGGACAGAGGGGGATTGGGGTATAATAGAGGGACAGAGGGAGGATTGGGGTATAATAGAAGGACAGAGGGGGGATTGGGGTATAATAGAAGGACAGAGGAGGGATTGGGGTATAATAGAGGGACAGAGGGGGATTGGGGTATAATAGAGGGACAGAGGGAGGATTGGGGTATAATAGAGGGACAGAGGGGATTGGGGTATAATAGAGGGACAGAGGGGGGATTGGGGTATAATAGAAGGATAGAGGGAGGATTGGGGTATAATAGAGGGACAGAGGGAGGATTGGGGTATAATAGAAGGACAGAGGGGGGATTGGGGTATAATAGAGGGACAGAGGGAGGATTGGGGTATAATAGAAGGACAGAGGGGGGATTGGGGTATAATAGAAGGACAGAGGGGGGATTGGGGTATAATAGAGGGACAGAGGGGGGATTGGGGTATAATAGAGGGACAGAGGGGGGATTGGGGTATAATAGAAGGACAGAGGGGGGATTGGGGTATAATAGAGGGACAGAGGGAGGATTGGGGTATAATAGAAGGACAGAGGGGGGATAGGTGGGGGTTGGGGTATAATAGAGGGACAGAGGGAGGATTGGGGTATAATAGAGGGACAGAGGGGGGGTTGGGGTATAATAGAAGGACAGAGGGAGGATTGGGGTATAATAGAAGGACAGAGGGGGGATTGGGGTATAATAGAGGGACAGAGGGGGGATTGGGGTATAATAGAGGGACAGAGGGAGGATTGGGGTATAATAGAGGGACAGGTGGGGGTTGGGGTAGTAATGGATGAATTCGGCTCTCAGTAGTCCTGTCTTGTACCAGTTATTGTCCCCCTACCCCCCCCCCCCATCTTCTCCTTACCCGCCTTCACGTCCTCTATGTTGAACCCTACGGAGAAGGCTTTCGGCGCTCCCCACTCTGTGCTGATCATGACGTTGTGACGCGGTTGGTACCAGAAGTCGTAGCCAAAGGGCGCAGCGTTGCCCTCCACCTCCCAGTTCCCCTTCACCTCGAACGTCTCTCCGTCCAGCAGCACGAAGCCTCCTGAGATACAGAAATTGGTTGACGTTACAAGGAGAACTGCCTAAAATAAACCCCGGAGGCCCAGTGGGCGTAGAAGATGGTTCTCACCTTTGCCGTTCCCGGCGGGGTCCCCCAGAGAGCTGATCATGATCTCTCCGCAGCCCAGGCAGTGCGAGGTGTGCATGTACGCCAGGCCGCATTTCTTTTGCACCTCCTCCGGCTCCACCACCTGTACAGAGGAGAATCCCGGTCAGCTTGGGGCCCACATACATGGGAGCTGTCCAGCCAGTCCTGAGAGGAGCCGATTGGAGGATGCTCACCTTGTGGATGCGGGGAGCCTTGCGGTCGGTGCCCACGTCCACCACGTAGATGCGGGAGGAGATGAGGCTGGGGAGGATGAGCTTGTCCCGGACTTTGGTGACGTCCCCGAAGCAGCTGCTGCAGGTGTTCCAGCCGGAGTGGTGGAGCTCATCGTTCAGGTTGGGCATCGGCAGGCGGTGGATGACCTGGAAGGAGCAGCAGGTGAGTCATAGCTGGCATCTGGAACCTCATCTGTTGGATACCTGCCTGTCTGTACCCGCCCACTCACCCCGATGAGCACCTGGCTGTACCCACCCACTTACCTGGTGAGCCCCTGTCTGTACCCACTCCCTTACCCAGGTGAACACCTGGCTATACCTGCTCCCTTACCCAGATGAGCACCTGGCTGTACCCATCCACACACACCTGTGAGCACCTGGCTGTACCCGCCCATTTACCCCGGTGAGCACCTGGCTGTACCCGCCCACTTACCCCGGTGAGCACCTGGCTGTACCCGCCCACTTACCCCAGTGGAGCACCTGTCTGTACCCGACCCCCTTCCCCAGGGGAGCACCTGTCTGTACCCGACCCCCTTCCCCAGGGGAGCACCTGTCTGTACCCGACCCCCTTCCCCAGGGGAGCACCTGGCTGTACCCGCCCCCTTCCCCAGGGGAGCACCTGGCTGTACCCGCCCCCTTCCCCAGGGGAGCACCTGGCTGTACCCGACCCCCTTCCCCAGGGGAGCACCTGGCTGTACCCGCCCACTTACCCCAGTGAGCACCTAGCTGTACCAACTCCCTTACCCAGGTGAACACCTGTCTGTACCCACCTATTTACCCCAGTGAGCACCTGGCCGTACCCGACCCCCTTCCCCAGGGGAGCACCTGGCTGTACCAGACCCCCTTCCCCAGGGGAACACCTGGCTGTAGCCGCCCACTTACCCCAGTGAGCACCTAGCTGTACCCACTGGTGAACACCTGTCTGTACCCACCTATTTACCCCAGTGAGCACCTGTCTGTACCTGACCCCCTTCCCCAGGGGAGCACCTGTCTGTACCCGACCCCCTTCCCCAGGTGAACACCTGCCTGTACCCGACCCCTTCCTAAGGGGAGCACCTGTCTGTACCCGACCCCTTCCACAGGGGAGCACCTGTCTGTACCCGACCCCCTTCCACAGGGGAGCACCTGTCTGTACCCGACCCCCTTCCACAGGGGAGCACCTGTCTGTACCCGACCCCCTTCCACAGGGGAGCACCTGTCTGTACCCGACCCCCTTCCACAGGGGAGCACCTGTCTGTACCCGACCCCCTTCCACAGGGGAGCACCCGTCTGTACCCGACCCCCTTCCCCAGGGGAGCACCCGTCTGTACCCGACCCCCTTCCCCAGGGGAGCACCCGTCTGTACCCGACCCCCTTCCCCAGGGGAGCACCCGTCTGTACCCGACCCCCTTCCCCAGGGGAGCACCCGTCTGTACCCGACCCCCTTCCCCAGGGGAGCACCCGTCTGTACCCGACCCCCTTCCCCAGGGGAGCACCCGTCTGTACCCGACCCCCTTCCCCAGGGGAGCACCCGTCTGTACCCGACCCCCTTCCCCAGGGGAGCACCCGTCTGTACCCGACCCCCTTCCACAGGGGAGCACCCGTCTGTACCCGACCCCCTTCCCCAGGGGAGCACCCGTCTGTACCCGACCCCCTTCCCCAGGGGAGCACCCGTCTGTACCCGACCCCCTTCCCCAGGGGAGCACCCGTCTGTACCCGACCCCCTTCCCCCACTGAGCACCCATCTGTACCTGCCTCCTTCCCCCTCTGAGCACCTGCCTGTACCCGCCCCCCTTCCCCTTCAGCCATTCCCTGCAGCAGGAGGAAGAGGACCACCCCAAGGTTCAGGAACACTCTCAGTGTTATCTTCACCAAAACCGATCAGACAATTCCAACCCACACTCCACCTATAACTGAAATATTCCTTTTGGGTGGGGCGGCCCTCAGTTACTCATAAATGCAGCTTCAGGGCCCTCCCCCGAGGAACGAACATGCTATGAGATTTCTGAGTCTCACCTGGGAGTATTGGGGAGATTTGGGGTCCACATCCACCGTGGCCAGGTAGTCAGGCTTGTTGATGCCGGTGTTGCGGTATATGCAGGGGACGTAGATCAGCTCCTCTTTGGGGCCTGTACAGGACAGACATGGTGAGAGGTAAGACACAGGGGCCACACAAACTAGGGGCCACAGATAGCCCCGGATCATAAAAGCTTGGGGTCACAGCGGGGGGGGGGGGGTTACCTTTCATGGCATCCAGAGGAGATTTGTATCCGGGTCCACTACATGATCCACACTTAGCTGGAAAGCAATAAAGAATATTAATAAAGGAAAGCACAAGAGCGGACAGGCGGTAGAGTGGTGGGTGAGTCAGGCGGTAGGGTGGGGGGTGGCTGCGGGCGGTAGGTGGTTCCAAGTGCTCAGGTGGTAGGCGAGTCAGGCGGTAGGGTGGTGGGTGGCTGCGGGCAGTCAGGCGGTAGGGTGGTAGGTGGCTGCGGGCGGTCAGGCGGTAGGTGGCTGCGGACAGTCAGGCGGTAGGGTGGTGGGTGGCTGCGGACAGTCAGGCGGTAGGGTGGTAGGTGGCTGCGGACAGTCAGGCGGTAGGGTGGTGGGTGGCTGCGGACAGTCAGGCGGTAGGGTGGTGGGTGGCTGCGGACAGTCAGGCTGTAGGGTGGTAGGTGGCTGCGGACAGTCAGGCGGTAGGGTGGTGGGTGGCTGCGGGCGGTCAGGCGGCAGGTGGCTGCGGACAGTCAGGCGGTAGGGTGGTGGGTGGCTGCGGACAGTCAGGCGGTAGGGTGGTGGGTGGCTGCGGACAGTCAGGCGGTAGGGTGGTGGGTGGCTGCGGACAGTCAGGCGGTAGGGTGGTGGGTGGCTGCGGACAGTCAGGCTGTAGGGTGGTAGGTGGCTGCGGACAGTCAGGCGGTAGGGTGGTGGGTGGCTGCGGGCGGTCAGGCGGTAGGTGGCTGCGGACAGTCAGGCGGTAGGGTGGTGGGTGGCTGCGGACAGTCAGGCGGTAGGGTGGTGGGTGGCTGCGGACAGTCAGGCGGTAGGGTGGTGGGTGGCTGCGGACAGTCAGGCGGTAGGGTGGTGGGTAGCTGCGGACAGTCAGGCGGTAGGGTGGTGGGTAGCTGCGGGCGGTAGGGTGGTGGGTGGCTGCGGGCAGTCAGGCGGTAGGGTGGTAGGTGGCTGCGGACAGTCAAGCGGTAGGGTGGTGGGTGGCTGCGGACAGTCAGGCGGTAGGGTGGTGGGTAGCTGCGGACAGTCAGGCGGTAGGGTGGTGGGTAGCTGCGGGCGGTAGGGTGGTGGGTGGCTGCGGGCAGTCAGGCGGTAGGGTGGTGGGTGGCTGCGGGCGGTAGGGTGGTGGGTGGCTGCGGACAGTCAGGCGGTAGGGTGGTGGGTGGCTGCGGACAGTCAGGCGGTAGGGTGGTGGGTAGCTGCGGACAGTCAGGCGGTGGGTGAGTCAGGCTGTAAGATGCGGTGTGCCAGCAGTCAGCAGGTTGTGGGTAAATAATTTTGCAGACTCTGGGAGGGGCACACAGGGCGCTGGCATCCGCCATGTATGATTGCTCTGTGTGGGGAGAGATTACTGCCTGCAGGGCGGGCACAGGAGCGCGCTAGAGATGCCAACACAGGAGATGATACAGTTTGACATTGTTCAGTGGCACAGAGGAGGGGGCGCTTGTTATATGAATTGATTAGCTATCATTCGATACATCGCATTGATCTATAGATTGGTCTGTTGTATCAATCTATAAAATAGATCCATCGGACAGATCTATAAATGGATACAGATCTATAAATGGATACAGATCTATAAATGGATACAGATCTATAAATGGATACAGATCTATAAATTGATCCAAGGGACAGATCCATAGATTGATCCATCGGACGGATCTATACATTAATACAGCGATCTGATCTATAGATTGATCCATCGGATCAGAACACGGACATGATGAAATGTTACAATTGGATCTTTGTCGGGATTGTTCTAGGACTGCGTGGATTGGACGCTGGGATTGGACGCCGGTATCTGCGCGGTCCGGCCGGGAGGATTTCGCTTTTCCCGCAGAGCGGAGAAGATAAACAAAAATTCCAGGAATTTCCTCGCCGCGTTCTCCCTCCTCTGACCATTAATCCAGAATCATTTTCCCCAATCAATAAGAGGAATTGCGGCGTCTGAGCGCTCCTGGGGGCGGAGCTCCGGCCTGAGAACGTTGCATAATTTTATGGCAGAAGCAGGGAGATTTTATAGAAGCGGCGTGAGATTTATTGATCGTATAATTGTGTTTATTATATGGAATTCTTGCTGTGTGGGGGAGGGGGGGGCGCCTACGTGCGGATGAGGACCATCTGCCGGGTCACTGACCGCCGCTGCGCGCCCCCATTATAAATTCTGATGTATGGAGAGCGTCTAACGACCAATCAGAACCTTCCCTCGCCATAGAGAAGCCGTGCGCTCATGCCTCCATTTCTCCAGGATGGGGGGGGGGGTTTCATGCCATTACATTTGATTACAAAGGACATTGGGGGGCCCATTTCTGAGTCAGCCCCCCCTCCCCAAATGTGACTACTGAACCCCCCTGTGTAGGGACGGATGGCAGGTAGAGCTCCACTTTAAGCAGCCGCCTCCCAGTATGCTGCATGGCTCAGCTCTATAAAGGTGACCTTTCACCGTTATCTTACCCCCCCCCCCCTCATAAAGATGTTTATAGTTTTAGGTTTACTGCCCCTTAAACTGGACCGGTTATACAGGAATCGAATATAAAAAAGGAAAATAAATTGCGGAGTAATCAGCGGTGGAAAATCCCCGGTCCGGGCTCTATAGTGGTCACTGCGCTGTGTGTGATTGCGGAGTAATCAGCAGTGGAAAATCCCCGGTCCGGGCTCTATAGTGGTCACTGCGCTGAGTGTGATTCTTGGGTGCAGGGGGTGAATTGGGCATGCTAGGTTGGGTGTGTATAGACAGACAGGTATGGAAATATGGGCGATATGTGGAACGCCTAGATGTCGCAACCCGTTGCTCAAAAATTTGGAGCTGCTCCCACTTTATTCGCGGATTAGAAAGTTCTGAACGCCTCCGGAGCTCTCCTATCCTCGGCCAGATTCAGCAAACTGCCGGAGGCACTCAAGGCACGCCAAGGTGGCCTCTCCCCTGTTCTGCATGCATAAAGGGTGTATAAACTTCAATAGACGACATTTAAGGCATTCTAAAGTGCCCATAGATGATGTATAAGGCATGCTAAAGTGTCTGACCCCCCCCCCCCCCCCCCCATGGATGATGTATAAGGCATGCTAAAGTGTCTGACCCCCCCCCCCCCCCCCATGGATGATGTATAAGGCATGCTAAAGTGTCTGACCTCCCCCCCCCCCCCCCCCATGGATGATGTATAAGGCATGCTAAAGTGTCTGACCTCCCCCCCCCCCCCCCCATGGATGATGTATAAGGCATGCTAAAGTGTCTGACCTCCCCCCCCCCCCCCATGGATGATGTATAAGGCATGCTAAAGTGTCTGACCCCCCCCCCCCCATGGATGATGTATAAGGCATGCTAAAGTGTCTGACCCCCCCCCCCCCCCCCATGGATGATGTATAAGGCATGCTAAAGTGTCTGACCTCCCCCCCCCCCCCCCCCCATGGATGATGTATAAGGCATGCTAAAGTGTCTGACCCCCCCCCCCCCCCATGGATGATGTATAAGGCATGCTAAAGTGTCTGACCCCCCCCCCATGGATGATGTATAAGGCATGCTAAAGTGTCTGACCTCCCCCCCCCCCCATGGATGATGTATAAGGCATGCTAAAGTGTCTGACCTCCCCCCCCCCCCATGGATGATGTATAAGGCATGCTAAAGTGTCTGACCTCCCCCCCCCCCATGGATGATGTATAAGGCATGCTAAAGTGTCTGACCCCCCCCCCCCCCATGGATGATGTATAAGGCATGCTAAAGTGTCTGACCCCCCCCCCCCCATGGATGATGTATAAGGCATGCTAAAGTGTCTGACCCCCCCCCCCACAAGGATGATGTATGCGGCATGCTAAAGTGTCTGACCCCCCCCCCCCCCCATGGGTGATGTATAAGGCATGCTAAAGTGTCTGACCCCCCCCCCCCCATGGATGATGTATAAGGCATGCTAAAGTGTCTGACCCCCCCCCCCACAAGGATGATGTATGCGGCATGCTAAAGTGTCTGACCCCCCCCCCCCCCCCCATGGGTGATGTATAAGGCATGCTAAAGTGTCTGACCCCCCCCCCCCCATGGGTGATGTATAAGGCATGCTAAGGTGTCTGACCCCCCCCCCCCATGGATGATGTGTACGGCATGCTAAAGTGTCTGACCCCCCCCATGGGTGATGTATAAGGCATGCTAAAGTGTCTGACCCCCCCCCATGGGTGATGTATAAGGCATGCTAAGGTGTCTGACCCCCCCCCCCATGGATGATGTGTACGGCATGCTAAAGTGTCTGACCCCCCCCCCCCCACAAGGATGATGTATAAGGCATGCTAAAGTGTCTGACCCCCCCCCCCCCCCCATGGGTGATGTATAAGGCATGCTAAAGTGTCTGACCCCCCCCCATGGGTGATGTATAAGGCATGCTAAGGTGTCTGACCCCCCCCCCCCATGGATGATGTGTACGGCATGCTAAAGTGTCTGACCCCCCCCCATGGGTGATGTATAAGGCATGCTAAGGTGTCTGACCCCCCCCCCCCATGGATGATGTGTACGGCATGCTAAAGTGTCTGACCCCCCCCCATGGGTGATGTATAAGGCATGCTAAAGTGTCTGACCCCCCCCCCCCCCCATGGATGATGTATAAGGCATGCTAAAGTGTCTGACCCCCCCCCCCCCCCATGGGTGATGTATAAGGCATGCTAAAGTGTCTGACCCCCCCCCATGGGTGATGTATAAGGCATGCTAAGGTGTCTGACCCCCCCCCCCCCATGGATGATGTGTACGGCATGCTAAAGTGTCTGACCCCCCCCCATGGGTGATGTATAAGGCATGCTAAAGTGTCTGACCCCCCCCCCCCCCCATGGATGATGTATAAGGCATGCTAAAGTGTCTGACCCCCCCCCCCCCCATGGATGATGTATAAGGCATGCTAAAGTGTCTGACCCCCCCCCCCCCCCCATGGATGATGTATAAGGCATGCTAAAGTGTCTGACCCCCCCCCCCATGGATGATGTATAAGGCATGCTAAAGTGTCTGACCCCCCCCCCCCCCCATGGATGATGTATAAGGCATGCTAAAGTGTCTGACCCCCCCCCCCCCCCATGGATGATGTATAAGGCATGCTAAAGTGTCTGACCCCCCCCCCCCATGGATGATGTATAAGGCATGCTAAAGTGTCTGACCCCCCCCCCCCCATGGATGATGTATAAGGCATGCTAAAGTGTCTGACCCCCCCCCCCCCCATGGATGATGTATAAGGCATGCTAAAGTGTCTGACCCCCCCCCATGGATGATGTATAAGGCATGCTAAAGTGTCTGACCCCCCCCCATGGATGATGTATAAGGCATGCTAAAGTGTCTGACCTCCCCCCCCCCCCATGGATGATGTATAAGGCATGCTAAAGTGTCTGACCCCCCCCCATGGATGATGTATAAGGCATGCTAAAGTGTCTGACCCCCCCCCCCCCCCATGGATGATGTATAAGGCATGCTAAAGTGTCTGACCCCCCCCCCACAAGGATGATGTATGCGGCATGCTAAAGTGTCTGACCCCACCCCCCCCCCATGGGTGATGTATAAGGCATGCTAAAGTGTCTGACCCCCCCCCATGGGTGATGTATAAGGCATGCTAAGGTGTCTGACCCCCCCCCCCCATGGATGATGTGTACGGCATGCTAAAGTGTCTGACCCCCCCCATGGGTGATGTATAAGGCATGCTAAGGTGTCTGACCCCCCCCCCATGGATGATGTGTACGGCATGCTAAAGTGTCTGACCCCCCCCCCACAAGGATGATGTATAAGGCATGCTAAGGTGTCTGACCCCCCCCCCCCCATGGATGATGTATGCGGCATGCTAAAGTGTCTGACCCCCCCCCCCCCATGGGTGATGTATAAGGCATGCTAAAGTGTCTGACCCCCCCCCATGGGTGATGTATAAGGCATGCTAAGGTGTCTGACCCCCCCCCCCCATGGATGATGTGTACGGCATGCTAAAGTGTCTGACCCCCCCCATGGGTGATGTATAAGGCATGCTAAAGTGTCTGACCCCCCCCATGGATGATGTATAAGGCATGCTAAAGTGTCTGACCCCCCCCCCCCATGGGTGATGTATGCGGCATGCTAAAGTGTCTGACCCCCCCCCCCATGGGTGATGTATGCGGCATGCTAAAGTGTCTGACCCCCCCCCCCCATGGGTGATGTATGCGGCATGCTAAAGTGTCTGACCCCCCCCCCCCATGGGTGATGTATGCGGCATGCTAAAGTGTCTGACCCCCCCCCATGGATGATGTATGCGGCATGCTATAGTGACCTTAGATGCAGTATTATTATACGTCATTCCAGCATGCCGGCTGTGTCTATAATCCTGGGATGGGCGATGGATGCGGCTTCTCACCCAGCATTACTAACTGTAGAGTGCAAACCTGGGGCATGGCGGCCAATCAGCTTCTAACTTCATCTTCAATTAAGCAAGAACGATAAAACCTGGAAACTGATTGGACGCTTGTCTGTGATTGGACATTTGCTTGATGGGGATTGGACACTCGTTTGAGATTGGAATCTTCTCTGTGATTTAATGCAAGTCTCTGATTGGACGCCAATCTGTGATTGGACGCTTGTCTAAGATCGGACGCTGATCTGGGATCGAACGCTCGCTTGTGATTGGACAGTGATCTGTGATTGGATGCTGATCTGGGATCGAACGCTCGCTTGTGGTCGGAAGCTTGCCTGTGATTGGACAGTGATCTGGGATTGGATGAGAATCTGGGATTGGACGCTCTCCTGTGGTCAGAAGCTTGTCTATGATTGGACGCTTGCCTGTTATTGGACACGGATCTGGGATCGAACACTCGCTTGTGATTGTACAGTGATTGGACGCTGATCTGGGATCGAATGCTCGCTTGTGATTGGACGCTGATCTGGGATCGAACGCTCGCTTGTGATTGGACGCTGATCTGGGATCGAACGCTCGCTTGTGATTGTACAGTGATTGGACGCTGATCTGGGATCGAACGCTCGCTTGTGATTGGACGCTGATCTGGGATCGAACGCTTGCTTGTGATTGGACAGTGATTGGACGCTGATCTGAGATCGAACGCACGCTTGTGATTGGACAGTGATTGGACGCTGATCTGAGATCGAACACTCGCTTGTGATTGGACGCTGATCTGAGATCGAACACTCGCTTGTGATTGGACGCTGATCTGGGATCGAACGCTCGCTTGTGATTGTACAGTGATTGGACGCTGATCTGGGATCGAACGCTTCCTTGTGATTGGACAGTGATCTGTGATCGGACACTCGCTTGTGATTGGACAGTGATCTGTGATTGGATGCTGATCTGGGATCGAACGCTCGCTTGTGGTCGGAAGCTTGCCTGTGATTGGACAGTGATCTGGGATTGGATGAGGATCTGGGATTGGACGCTCTCCTGTGGTCAGAAGCTTGTCTATGATTGGACGCTTGCCTGTTATTGGACACGGATCTGGGATCGAACACTCGCTTGTGATTGGACGCTGATCTGGGATCGAATGCTCGCTTGTGATTGGACGCTGATCTGGGATCGAACGCTCGCTTGTGATTGGACAGTGATTGGACGCTGATCTGGGATCGAACGCTCGCTTGTGATTGGACGCTGATCTGAGATCGAACGCACGCTTGTGATTGGACAGTGATTGGACGCTGATCTGAGATCGAACGCACGCTTGTGATTGGACAGTGATTGGACGCTGATCTGAGATCGAACGCACGCTTGTGATTGGACAGTGATTGGACGCTGATCTGAGATCGAACGCACGCTTGTGATTGGACAGTGATTGGACGCTGATCTGAGATCGAACACTCGCTTGTGATTGGACGCTGATCTGGGATCGAACGCTCGCTTGTGATTGTACAGTGATTGGACGCTGATCTGGGATCGAACGCTTGCTTGTGATTGGACAGTGATCTGTGATCGGACACTCGCTTGTGATTGGACAGTGATCTGTGATCGGACGCTCGCTTGTGATTGGACGCTGATCTGGGATCGAACGATTGCTTGTGATTGGACAGTGATCTGTGATCGGACGCTCGCTTGTGATTGGACAGTGATCTGTGATCGGACGCTCGCTTGTGATTGGACGCTGATCTGGGATCGAACGATTGCTTGTGATTGGACAGTGATCTGTGATCGGACGCTCGCTTGTGATTGGACAGTGATTGGACGCTGATCTGGGATCGAACGCTCGCTTGTGATTGGACGCTGATCTGGGATCGGACACTCGCTTGTGATTGGACGCTGATCTGTGATCGGACACTCGCTTGTGATTGGACAGTGATTGGACGCTGATCTGGGATCGAACACTCGCTTGTGATTGGACAGTGATTGGACGCTGATCTGGGATCGAACACTCGCTTGTGATTGGACAGTGATTGGACGCTGATCTGGGATCGAACGCTCGCTTGTGATTGGACGCTGATCTGGGATCGGACACTCGCTTGTGATTGGACAGTGATCTGTGATCGGACGCTCGCTTGTGATTGGACAGTGATTGGACGCTGATCTGTGATCGGACGCTCGCTTGTGATTGGACAGTGATTGGACGCTGATCTGGGATTGAACACTCGCTTGTGATTGGACAGTGATTGGACGCTGATCTGGGATCGAACGCTCGCTTGTGATTGGACGCTGATCTGGGATCGGACACTCGCTTGTGATTGGACAGTGATCTGTGATCGGACGCTCGCTTGTGATTGGACAGTGATTGGACGCTGATCTGGGATTGAACACTCGCTTGTGATTGGACAGTGATCTGTGATCGAACACTCACCTGTGATTGGTAGCTTGTCTAGGATCAGACGCTGATCTGTGATTGGACACTCACCTGTGATTGGTAGCTTGCCTGGGATCGGATGCTGATCTGTGATTGGACGCTCACCTACCGTCCCCTTCATTGGTGTGTGGGCCCCTCTCACTGCTCAGATACCTGACGAGAGCCTTAAACGATGTCCTGACCTTGCAATACCATCTGCCTGGCTGCTGGAGATCCAATCACTAGCAAAATCCCCCCCCCCCCGCGCAAGCAAGCAGCAAGTGAAGTCCCAACTCGCCTATTGGGGGGGTTTTCAGAGGGCAGCGCCAGCCCCCGGGTCTCCTCCAGGACAAAGCAGCAAGCATGCAGCCAGTGAAGTCACCACGCCCCCCACCTGCCTGTTTCAGCCAGTGGATTACCATGACAGCTGATTGGGGGGGGGACATGAACCCCCCTATGAGACCCTCAGACACCCCAGGGGATCAGAGAGTGGTCAGGAAAAGGAGTGAGAGTCAGAGAGGAGGGGGCAGGGGGAGGGGGGCTGAGGAAGAGTCTCACCCATGGCGCTGCGCTCTCTCGTCCTTCCCAGCTTCTGGCTGACCTGTGATCAGACTGTGAGCTCTGCCAGCATGTGCTTACATAGTAAGGGGAGGGGTAAGGGGCGGGGCCAAGGAGGGGCCCCAAAGGGGGGGGAGAGGGAGGGGGTCATGGAATTTATAATTACTGAATGCAGAGCAACAATCCGAAACTTTCCATTCTCTGCCCATTATGAGGAGTTCCCACCATCCCTGTGCCCATTATGAGGGGTTCCCACCATCCCTGTGCCCATTATGAGGGGTTCCCACCATCCCTGTGCCCATTATGAGGGGTTCCCACCATCCCTGTGCCCATTATGAGGGGTTCCCACCATCCCTGTGCCCATTATGAGGGGTTCCCACCATCCCTGTGCCCATTATGAGGGGTTCCCACCATCCCTGTGCCCATTATGAGGGGTTCCCACCATCCCTGTGCCCATTATGAGGGGTTCCCACCATCCCTGTGCCCATTATGAGGGGTTCCCACCATCCCTGTGCCCATTATGAGGGGTTCCCTCCATCCCTGTGCCCATTATGAGGAGTTCCCACCATCCCTGTGCCCATTATGAGGAGTTCCCTCCATCCCTGTGCCCATTATGAGGAGTTCCCACCATCCCTGTGCCCATTATGAGGGGTTCCCACCATCCCTGTGCCCATTATGAGGGGTTCCCACCATCCCTGTGCCCATTATGAGGAGTTCCCTCCATCCCTGTGCCCATTATGAGGAGTTCCCTCCATCCCTGTGCCCATTATGAGGGGTTCCCTCCATCCCTGTGCCCATTATGAGGAGTTCCCTCCATCCCTGTGCCCATTATGAGGGGTTCCCTCCATCCCTGTGCCCATTATGAGGAGTTCCCTCCATCCCTGTGCCCATTATGAGGGGTTCCCACCATCCCTGTGCCCATTATGAGGGGTTCCCTCCATCCCTGTGCCCATTATGAGGGGTTCCCACCATCCCTGTGCCCATTATGAGGGGTTCCCACCATCCCTGTGCCCATTATGAGGGGTTCTCACCATCCCTGTGCCCATTATGAGGAGTTCCCTCCATCCCTGTGCCCATTATGAGGAGTTCCCACCATCCCTGTGCCCATTATGAGGGGTTCCCACCATCCCTGTGCCCATTATGAGGGGTTCCCACCATCCCTGTGCCCATTATGAGGGGTTCCCACCATCCCTGTGCCCATTATGAGGAGTTCCCACCATCCCTGTGCCCATTATGAGGGGTTCCCACCATCCCTGTGCCTATTATGAGGGGTTCCCTCCATCCCTGTGCCTATTATGAGGGGTTCCCTCCATCCCTGTGCCCATTATGAGGGGTTCCCTCCATCCCTGTGCCTATTATGAGGGGTTCCCTCCATCCCTGTGCCCATTATGAGGGGTTCCCTCCATCCCTGTGCCTATTATGAGGGGTTCCCTCCATCCCTGTGCCCATTATGAGGAGTTCCCACCATCCCTGTGCCCATTATGAGGGGTTCCCACCATCCCTGTGCCCAGTATGAGGGGTTCCCTCCATCCCTGTGCCCATTATGAGGAGTTCCCACCATCCCTGTGCCCATTATGAGGGGTTCCCACCATCCCTGTGCCCATTATGAGGAGTTCCCACCATCCCTGTGCCCATTATGAGGGGTTCCCACCATCCCTGTGCCCATTATGAGGGGTTCCCACCATCCCTGTGCCCATTATGAGGGGTTCTCACCATCCCTGTGCCCATTATGAGGAGTTCCCTCCATCCCTGTGCCCATTATGAGGAGTTCCCTCCATCCCTGTGCCCATTATGAGGGGTTCCCACCATCCCTGTGCCCATTATGAGGGGTTCCCTCCATCCCTGTGCCCATTATGAGGGGTTCCCACCATCCCTGTGCCCATTATGAGGGGTTCCCACCATCCCAGTGCCCAGTATGAGGGGTTCCCACCATCCCTGTGCCCATTATGAGGAGTTCCCACCATCCCTGTGCCCATTATGAGGGGTTCATTATGAGGGGTTCCCACCATCCCTGTGCCCATTATGAGGGGTTCATTATGAGGGGTTCCCACCATCCCTGTGCCCATTATGAGGAGTTCCCTCCATCCCTGTGCCCATTATGAGGGGTTCCCTCCATCCCTGTGCCCATTATGAGGGGTTCCCACCATCCCTGTGCCCATTATGAGGAGTTCCCTCCATCCCTGTGCCCATTATGAGGGGTTCCCTCCATCCCTGTGCCCATTATGAGGGGTTCCCTCCATCCCTGTGCCCATTATGAGGAGTTCCCTCCATCCCTGTGCCCATTATGAGGGGTTCCCACCATCCCTGTGCCCATTATGAGGGGTTCCCACCATCCCTGTGCCCATTATGAGGAGTTCCCACCATCCCTGTGCCCATTATGAGGAGTTCCCACCATCCCTGTGCCCATTATGAGGGGTTCATTATGAGGGGTTCCCACCATCCCTGTGCCCATTATGAGGGGTTCTCACCATCCCTGTGCCCATTATGAGGAGTTCCCTCCATCCCTGTGCCCATTATGAGGAGTTCCCTCCATCCCTGTGCCCATTATGAGGGGTTCCCACCATCCCTGTGCCCATTATGAGGGGTTCCCTCCATCCCTGTGCCCATTATGAGGGGTTCCCACCATCCCTGTGCCCATTATGAGGGGTTCCCACCATCCCAGTGCCCAGTATGAGGGGTTCCCACCATCCCTGTGCCCATTATGAGGAGTTCCCACCATCCCTGTGCCCATTATGAGGGGTTCATTATGAGGGGTTCCCACCATCCCTGTGCCCATTATGAGGGGTTCATTATGAGGGGTTCCCACCATCCCTGTGCCCATTATGAGGAGTTCCCTCCATCCCTGTGCCCATTATGAGGGGTTCCCTCCATCCCTGTGCCCATTATGAGGGGTTCCCACCATCCCTGTGCCCATTATGAGGAGTTCCCTCCATCCCTGTGCCCATTATGAGGGGTTCCCTCCATCCCTGTGCCCATTATGAGGGGTTCCCTCCATCCCTGTGCCCATTATGAGGAGTTCCCTCCATCCCTGTGCCCATTATGAGGGGTTCCCTCCATCCCTGTGCCCATTATGAGGGGTTTCCACCATCCCTGTGCCCATTATGAGGGGTTTCCCACCATCCCTGTGCTGAGTTCCATGGTCTGTACTGAGGACATCTAGTGGAAGCATTGGAGTACTGCGGGGGGAGGGGGATCTGTGTATTCTGGGTGGAAAATCTGGTTTTATGTTCTAATATTTTTGGATGGAGTTCAGTTTTTATTTTATCACCGGTAAGGAGAAGGGGGGGGGGGGGTGACACCAGTTAAGGGGGGGGGACATCGAAGGGGGCTGAGGGTGGCACCCGGGGGGGGGGGGGGGGACCCAGTAAGGAGGGAGGAGTTGGGGGACATTAGTGGGGGGCGTATCGGATCACAGTAAGGGGGAGGAGTTGGGGGACATTAGTGGGGGGGTGACACCAGTAAGGGGGAGGAGTTGGGGGACATTAGTGGGGGGGTGACACCAGTAAGGGGGAGGAGTTGGGGGACATTAGTGGGGGGGTGACACCAGTAGGGGGGGGGGTTGGGGGACATTAGTGGGGGGGTGACACCAGTAGGGGGGTTGGGGGACATTAGTGGGGGGTGACACCAGTAGGGGGGGTTGGGGGACATTAGTGGGGGGGTGACACCAGTAGGGGGGGGTTGGGGGACATTAGTGGGGGGGTGACACCAGTAGGGGGGGTTGGGGGACATTAGTGGGGGGGTGACACCAGTAGGGGGGGGTTGGGGGACATTAGTGGGGGGGTGACACCAGTAGGGGGGGTTGGGGGACATTAGTGGGGGGGTGACACCAGTAGGGGGGGTTGGGGGACATTAGTGGGGGGTGACACCAGTAGGGGGGGTTTGGGGGACATTAGTGGGGGGGGTGACACCAGTAGGGGGGGTTGGGGGACATTAGTGGGGGGGGTGACACCAGTAGGGGGGGTTGGGGGACATTAGTGGGGGGGGTGACACCAGTAGGGGGGGTTGGGGGACTTTAGTGGGGGGGGGTGACACCAGTAGGGGGGGTTGGGGGACATTAGTGGGGGGGGGGTGACACCAGTAGGGGGGGTTGGGGGACATTAGTGGGGGGGGTGACACCAGTAGGGGGGTTGGGGGACATTAGTGGGGGGTGACACCAGTAGGGGGGGTTGGGGGACATTATGGGGGGGGTGACACCAGTAGGGGGTTGGGGGACATTAGTGGGGGGGTGACACCAGTAGGGGGGTTGGGGGACATTAGTGGGGGGGGTGACACCAGTAGGGGGGGTTGGGGGACATTAGTGGGGGGGGTGACACCAGTAGGGGGGGTTGGGGGACATTAGTGGGGGGGTGACACCAGTAGGGGGGGTTGGGGGACATTAGTGGGGGGGGTGACACCAGTAGGGGGGGGTTGGGGGACATTAGTGGGGGGGTGACACCAGTAGGGGGGGTTGGGGGACATTAGTGGGGGGGTGACACCAGTAGGGGGGTTGGGGGACATTAGTGGGGGGGGTGACACCAGTAGGGGGGTTGGGGGACATTAGTGGGGGGGGTGACACCAGTAGGGGGGGTTAGGGGGAATCATCTTCAGGACAATGACGTTTCCTCTCACTTCCTGTATTGGTGACACACCCGGAAATGAGTGGAAATCTCAGCAGGGAAGGGAAATATCCTCTTTGTTGGCTCTGCTGTCCCCATTGTATGATTTCCCCTCACTTCCTGTCTCGGTGACACCAACACGCACAGAAGGGTGAATAAGAAAGGATATACAGTATTTATAGAGGGGGCGGTGCCCGGGGGAGGGGGCGGTGCCCGGACAATGACTGGGAGGTCATCTCTCCTCCAGCTCTGTGCTGCCCCTCAGCGGCCATGCCGAGATATAGAGCAGAGGGCGGAGCGAGGAAACCCCACCCCCCAGGATATGGGCGGGAGCTGTAGTCGGGTTCCGCCTTTCTATTACTCTCCACCCTTCAGAAGATACGGAGCGGAGGAAGCTTTTCTCAGGCTCCGCCTCTTTGTTCCCCTCCACCAATCAGGAGTAGTGAGGCGGCGGAAGTGACGTAGTGCCGGTTTCCGGTCGGGTCTCGCAGTGTCATTGTACGGAAAGATGATGATGGACGGTGCTGGGATGAGAATGTTCCCCGGAGGACCGGCCCCGGGAGAGCTCCACTCCTTCCCCGGGATGGGACCGCACCGACACACCCTGTGAGTGCCCGGAGAGGGGGAGGGGAGGAAGGGATGGGGGAGGGGAGAGCTTTCACTTTCATTTCTCTTCACTAATCCATCTATACCCCTCCCCCCACCTCCATATATACATATACCCCTCCCCCCACCCACCTACCTCTATATACCCCTCCCCCCACCCACCTACCTCTATATACCCCTCCCCCCACCTACATATACCCCTCCCCCCACCTCCATATATACATATACCCCTCCCCCACCTACCTACCTCTATATACCCCTCCCCCCACCCACCTACCTCTATATACCCCTCCCCCCACCTACATATACCCCTCCCCCCACCTCCATATATACATATACCCCTCCCCCACCTACCTACCTCTATATACCCCTCCCCCCACCTACATATACCCCTCCCCCCACCTCCATATATACATATACCCCTCCCCCCACCCACCTACCTCTATATACCCCTCCCCCACCCACCTACCTCTATATACCCCTCCCCCCACCTACATATACCCCTCCCCCCACCTCCATATATACATATACCCCTCCCCCACCTACCTACCTCTATATACCCCTCCCCCACCTACATATACCCCTCCCCCACCCACCTACCTACATATACCCCTCCCCACCCACCTACCTCTATATACCCCTCCCCCCACCTCTATATACCCCTCCCCCCACCTCCATATATACATATACCCCTCCCCCACCCACCTACCTCTATATACCCCTCCCCCCACCTACCTCTATATACCCCTCCCCCCACCTACCTCTATATACCCCTCCCCCCACCCACCTACCTCTATATACCCTCCCCCCCACCTACCTCCATATACCCCTCCCCCCACCTACCTCCATATACCCCTCCCCCACCTACCTCCATATACCCCTCCCCCCACCTACCTCTATATACCCCTCCCCCCACCTACCTCCATATACCCCTCCCCCCACCTATCTACATATACTCCTCCCCCCACCTGTGTGTATAATATATATATATATATATTACACACACAGGTGGGGGAGGGGTATATGTAGATAGGTGGGGGAGGGGTATAGGTGGGGGAGGGGTATATGTAGATAGGTGGGGGAGGGGTATATGTAGATAGGTGGGGGGAGGGGTATATGTAGATAGGTGGGGGGGAGGGGTATAGGTGGGGGAGGGGTATAGGTGGGGGAGGGGGTATAGGTGGGGGGGAGGGGTATATGTAGATAGGTGGGGGGGAGGGGTATAGGTGGGGGAGGGGTATATGTAGATAGGTGGGGGAGGGGTATATGTAGATAGGTGGGGGAGGGGTATAGGTGGGGGAGGGGGTATAGGTGGGGGAGGGGTATATGTAGATAGGTGGGGGAGGGGTATAGGTGGGGGAGGGGGTATAGGTGGGGGAGGGGTATATGTAGATAGGTGGGGGAGGGGTATAGGTGGGGGAGGGGGTATAGGTGGGGGAGGGGTATATGTAGATAGGTGGGGGAGGGGTATAGGTGGGGGAGGGGGTATAGGTGGGGGAGGGGTATATGTAGATAGGTGGGGGAGGGGGCATAGGTGGGGGAGGGGTATAGGTGGGGGAGGGGTATAGGTGGGGGAGGGGTATATGTAGATAGGTGGGGGAGGGGGTATAGGTGGGGGAGGGGTATATGTAGATAGGTGGGGGAGGGGGTATAGGTGGGGGAGGGGTATAGGTGGGGGAGGGGGTATATGTAGATAGGTGGGGGAGGGGTATAGGTGGGGGAGGGGTATAGGTGGGGGAGGGGTATATGTAGATAGGTGGGGGAGGGGTATAGGTGGGGGAGGGGTATAGGTGGGGGAGGGGTATATATATAATGAGGTCTCTCTATGCGGGAAGCCGGAATCATGGAAAATAAAAGAAATGTTTTCAATCTCTTTATGACTGAAATTCTCTTTTTCTGAGATGCTGTGTGTGGATGGGGGAGGGGGTTGTATATATATGTAAGGGCTAAGTTGCGTTAATGGGTATTACATCCACAGATAAATGTAGGATGAAGCACACTAATGATAGTCCAACATTGGTGACAAGTCCGTATCCAAATGAAAGGCACAGTCCAAAACAAACGATTCCAGTGGCAGATGATTAAACCAACATTCAGTTCTCCTTACCAGAATGCAGAATAGAGTTCACCCAATACTCAAGTCAGATCTGAACGCTCAGCCTTCGGTCGATGTGATCAATTAGTCCTCTCAACCACAAATGATGATCATATGCAAAGAAAAAATATACAGTCCATAGCGTAATACTGTTGAATGCTATTCCGTCACCCAGAGGAGTGCACACCGTCACCAGATGGCTGATAGTGGAAAGAACCAGTAACCTTAGGTCCCAAGTCCTCACCAGATGTTCAATAATTAAGGTGATGGTTAAAAATGAAAGTGACACACAGAGACCTCTCCCGATATCACTGCCTCTTACCAGATTGTATATAAGTGAGGGCCACACAGTCTGTCGTCCCGTCTCCGGGGCCGATAGCTCTGATGGTCCCTCCAAATATCAAATTCTCCCAGAATGTGTTGGGTTGAGCCACTCTCCCCAGAAGCCAATCCTTAGAACAGGTGTCACCAGGAGAGATTCTAGGGCGTCAGTAGGATCCAAAGCATTCCATTCGGTGTTTTGACTTGCACTGTAAAGTGGTTCATCTGAAGCATGTGTAGCCAGGTGAAGAAATGGTATACAGTATCTGACTTGAGTATTGGGTGAACTCTATTCTGCATTCTGGAAAGGAGAATTGAATGTTGGTTTAATCATCTGCCACTGGAATCGTTTGTTTCGGACTGTGCCTTTCATTTGGATACGGACTTGTCACCAATGTTGGACTATCATTAGTGTGCTTCATCCTACATTTATCTGTGGATTTAGTACCCATTAGCGCAACTTAGCCCTTACTTATACCCATTTTTGCTTGTCACAATTTAAGTTGCTGCTGTGTTATCTAGTATTTAGCGCAGTTATATCTTTCTTTTATATGTGTATATATATCTCTATCCCCATATACACCCTTCTTGATGTGTGATCTCCCCTCCCCCCAGGAACCCCATGGTGACGGGAACCTCAGTGCTGGGGGTGAAGTTTGATGGAGGGGTGATGATTGCGGCGGACATGTTGGGCTCCTATGGCTCTCTGGCCCGGTTCCGGAACATTTCCAGGATTATGAAGGTGAATTCCTGCACCATGCTGGGGGCGTCCGGGGATTACGCCGACTACCAACACCTCAAACAGGTCATAGAGCAGATGGTGTAAGTATAACTCCTCCCTCTTTATTCACTCCTCTATTCAACTACTCCTACCAACCCCTCCCCTCCATGTGACAGCCAAATGCCCCTCCCCCATGTGACAGCCAAATGCCCCTCCCCTCCATCTGACAGCCAAATGCCCCTCCCCTCCATCTGACAGCCCTAGGGCCCTCCCCTCCATGTGACGGCCCAATGCCCCTCCCCTCCATGTGACGGCCCAATGCCCCTCCCCTCCATGTGACGGCCCAATGCCCCTCCCCTCCATGTGACGGCCCAATGCCCCTCCCCTCCATGTGACGGCCCAATGCCCCTCCCCTCCATGTGACGGCCCTAGGGCCCTCTCCCCCTGACCCTCCATGTGACAGTCTTAAACCCGCCCCCCATTTGACATTCTAAGGGCCCCATCATGTGACAGTCTAAGCCCACCCAAGGTGAATTCCTGCACCATGCTGGGGGCGTCCGGGGATTACGCCGACTATCAACACCTCAAACAGGTCATAGAGCAGATGGTGTAAGTATAACTCCTCCCTCTTTATTCACTCCTCTATTCAACTACTCCCACCAACCCCTCCCCCATGTGACAGCCAAATGCCCCTCCCCTCCATGTGACGGCCCTAGGGCCCTCTCCCCCTGACCCTCCATGTGACAGTCTTAAGCCCGCCCCCCATTTGACATTCTAAGGGCCCCATCATGTGACAGTCTAAGCCCACCCCCCCAATGTGACAGCCCAAGGGCCCTCCCCCTTCTTATGTGACAGCCCAATGCCCCTCCCTTCCATGTGACAGCCCAAGGCCTCTCCCCCTGATCCTCCATGTGACAGGCCAAGGGCCCTCCCCCCTGACCCTCTATGTGACAGTCTAAGGCCTGCCCCCCATTTAACATTCTAAGGACCCCTCCATGTGACAGTCTAAGCCCCTCCCCCTGACCCTCTATGTGACAGTCTAAGCCCCCCCCCCCCCCATGTAATGGCCCAAGGGCCCCCCCCCCATATGTGACAGTCCACATCCAATTAATGATGTCTCCTCCCCCCTCAGGATTGATGAAGAGCTGGTTGGGGACGGACACAACTACAGCCCCAAAGCCCTCCACTCGTGGCTGACCCGCGTCATGTACAACCGCCGCAGTAAGATGAACCCCCTATGGAACACGGTGGTGCTGGCCGGATTCTACAATGAGGAGAGGTGAGTCTCCGCCCCCCCCCCCATCCCCCGCCCCTGGATTCTTTACCTGGAAGTCACTCTTCCTTGCTGTTCCATATTTCCTTCGCTGTATATGAGAGGAAGACGGGGAGATCCCCAATGTCTGTAGAAGAAGTGCGGCCAGCTGGAACCGTAAACTGCTGAGAGAAAATCATTACAGAATAAACAGTCTGAGGAGACCAATGAGCATCGAGAGGGGGCGGGGCATGTAAATCACCAGGAAGCAGAGGCTGCATACGATTGGCTGCCACCACATGCAGATATATTTACACCTCAAATTAATGAACAGTATAAAGATTTATAAGCCCCTCCCACCTGCATCTGAGATAAAACAATAAATCTACATTATCTGTGAGACCGCCCCATCACTGACCCCTCCCACTATTAATGATCAGGAGCCAATCAGCACAGCTAACAAGCAGCTGTACCTAATAATGTGACCGCTGTGTATATATATATATATATATATATATATTAAATGATTGGAGAATTAAAGGAGTTTCCTGCTGCTAACAATTTAAAGCTCCGCCCCCACCCCTCCCCCTCTGCACACTGTATGCTCTCCTTACACTGAGTGACACCCCCACCTTCTCTTGCAGCTTCCTGGGCTATGTAGACAAACTGGGCGTGGCCTACGAGGCACCGACAATAGCCACCGGCTTTGGAGCTTACCTGGCACAGGTGAGTGCAGCACCACAGAGGTTCCGGGGATTCTAGGAGGTCCCAGCAGTAAAAAGTTCTTCCAGCCGAGGTCTGACGAATGTTTGAGAGAAGACTCATGTCTGCCAAAGAATAATCGACCCCCAGCAAAGGCAGAATGCCCCCTTGGCCCCGGGTGTCCCCATCCTGTTGGCCCCTTACACATTCGTGTGTGTGAGGCGTCACAATCAGGGTGGCCCCCCCTTAAGTGAGGCATTTCCATCAGGGTGGCCCCCCCTTAAGTGAGGCGTCGTTATCAGGGTGACCCCCCCTTAAGTGAGGCGTCGTTATCAGGGTGACCCCCCCTTAAGTGAGGCGTCGCCATCAGGGTGGCCCCCCCCTTAAGTGAGGCGTCACCATCAGGGTGGCCCCCCCCCTTAAGTGAGGCGTCGCCATCAGGGTGGCCCCCCCCCTTAAGTGAGGCGTCGCCATCAGGGTGGCCCCCCCCTTAAGTGAGGCGTCGCCATCAGGGTGGCCCCCCTTAAGTGAGGCGTCGCCATCAGGGTGGCCCCCCCCCCCTTAAGTGAGGCGTCGCCATCAGGGTGGCCCCCCCCTTAAGTGAGGCGTCGCCGTCAGGGTGGCCCCCCTTAAGTGAGGCGTCGCCATCAGGGTGGCCCCCCCCCCTTAAGTGAGGCGTCGCCATCAGGGTGGCCCCCCCTTAAGTGAGGCGTTTCCATCAGGGTGGCCCCCCCTTAAGTGAGGCGTCGTTATCAGGGTGACCCCCCCTTAAGTGAGGCGTCGTTATCAGGGTGACCCCCCCTTAAGTGAGGCGTCGCCATCAGGGTGGCCCCCCCCTTAACCGGTTGCCGACCGCCGCACGACTATATACTGCGGCGGTCAGCCCCGGCCAGGCAGAGTGACGTATCGGTACGTCACTCGCCTGTCACTGACTTGCGAGCCTATAGCGAGCGGGCGCGCGCCCGCCGAGGCGCGCGCCCGCCGCGGCTCGTTCACAGGCAAGTCAGTGCGTGTGACCGGCGGACTCGATGTCCGCCGGCCACACTACGATCGCTGCTGTGAAGGGAGAAAGACAGAGCAGCTTGTGTAAACAAGCTGCCTGTCAGTTCTCCCTGTGTAAAAGTAAAGATCTGACCGTTCTACTATGTAGAACGGTTGATCTTTGCTTTTACACCAATAGGAATGTCCCTACACAGTAGAAAGCACGCCCCTAGGACACACTTAACCCCTCCCTTCCCAATAAAGTTAACCCCTTCCCTGCCAGTGTCATTTTTGCAGTAACAGTGCATATGTATAGCACTGATTACTGCAGTAATGTCACTGGTAACCCCAAAAGTGTCAAAAATGTCAGTCAAGGGTCCGATCTGTCCGCCGCAATGTCGCAGTACCGAAAAAAAAATCGCAGATCGCCGCCATTACGCGTTAAAAAAAAAAACACCAAAAATGACAAAAATCTTTCTCTTTGTTAGTAAACGCGATAACTTTTGCGCAAACCAATCAAAATACGCTTTTTGCGATTTTTTTTACCAAACATAGGTAGCATAAAACAAATTGGCCGAAAAATGTTAAAAAATTTTGATTTTTACTTTTTTTTTGGGGGAATTTCATATAAAAAAATGTGAAAAATATTGTTATTTTTGCAAAATTTACGCTCTTTTTTTGTTTATAGCGCGTGATCAAAAAATCGCACAGGTGATCAAATACCACCAAAAGAAAGCTCTGTTTGTGGGAAAAAAAGGACGTCAAATTCGTTTAGGTACAGCGTCGCAAGACCGCGCAATTGTCCGTTAAAGTCACGCAGTAAAAAATCGCAAAAAAACCCCTGGTCCTTTAGCAGCCAAATCCTCCGGGGCTTAAGTGGTTAAGTGAGGCGTCACCATCAGGGTGGCCCCCCCCCTTAAGTGAGGCGTCGCCATCAGGGTGGCCCCCCCCCCTTAAGTGAGGCGTCGCCATCAGGGTGGCCCCCCCCTTAAGTGAGGCGTCGCCATCAGGGTGGCCCCCCTTAAGTGAGGCGTCGCCATCAGGGTGGCCCCCCCCCCTTAAGTGAGGCGTCGCCATCAGGGTGGCCCCCCCCTTAAGTGAGGCGTCGCCGTCAGGGTGGCCCCTCCCCCTTAAGTTAGGCTTCGCCGTCAGGGTGGCCCCTCCCCCTTAAGTGAGGCGTCGCCGTCAAGGTGGCCCCTCCCCCTTAAGTGAGGCGTCGCCGTCAGGGTGGCCCCTCCCCCTTAAGTGAGGCGTCGCCGTCAGGGTGGCCCCTCCCCCTTAAGTGAGGCATTGCCATCAGGGTGGCCCCTTACACATGATTTGTGTGTTGAACTGCGACCTCTCAGCCCCTCCTTTATATGGGGATCAGAGTTGGGGGTGGAGTCAGGATGAGGGTTGGAACCTGTAAAATACGTCGTGCTTTCCAGAGTGAGAGGGGAGCGGCTACACAAAGTGGGAGGAGCCTTTATTTATTTTTTCTTTCCTGCCCGCAGCCGCTGATGAGAGACGCCGTTGACAACAAACCCAACCTGACGCGGGAAGAGGCGCGGCGGCTGATCGAACGTTGTATGAAGGTTCTGTACTACAGAGACGCCCGATCCTATAACAGAGTAAGTCCTCGTCTGGTCCCGAAGGTCATGTGACCCTGTGACTCCGCCCAGTTCTAACATCTCCTCCCCTTTCCTCCCGCAGTATGAAATTGCCACCGTCACCGCCAGCGGAGTGGAGATCGAGGGGCCGCTGTCCTCCGAGACCAACTGGGATATCGCTCACCTCGTCAAGTAAGGGGCCCTCCAGACAGAGGAATAGAACCTTCCGGTGTCCCCGCTAGGGAGATTTCCATCTCACTTCCTGTCTGTGTGACACCCTATACAAGAATGTCAGCAGGACAGGAAGTGAGGACATAACTACCAATAAAAACCTGCAAGAGCCGCTGAACCCATCCCCCCAGTTGGGGGTTTCCTTACCGGTTCCCCCAGCATGGGCCGTCACCGGCTTCAGCGGAGGTCAGGTTCAGCACTGGTCACATGACCGGGCACCAGGGTGACATCACAGGAAAGACATAAATTACCCCCAAGATGGAGTTTGGTGTTCCCAGTGAAGGGTTCTGGTAAAGCTGCATCATACAAAGATGTGTTGGGGGCAATTGTTCTCTTCCAACCTTGTTGGCTTGGGGGGCACAACTCCATATTAATGGGGGGGGGGCGTGTGGCAACTCCATATTAATTGCCTTCGGGGGGGGGGGGCGCAACTATATATTAATGGCCTTCGGGGGGGGCGCAACTATACATTAATGGCCATGGGGGGGGGGCAACTCTATATTAATGGCCATGGGGGGGGGGCAACTCTATATTAATGGCCATGGGGGGGGGGGGGGCAACTCTATATTAATGGCCATGGGGGGGGGCAACTCTATATTAATGGCCATGGGGGGGGGGCAACTCTATATTAATGGCCATGGGGGGGGGGCAACTCTATATTAATGGCCATGGGGGGGGGGCAACTCTATATTAATGGCCATGGGGGGGGGGCAACTCTATATTAATGGCCATGGGGGGGGGCAACTCTATATTAATGGCCATGGGGGGGCAACTCTATATTAATGGCCATGGGGGGGGCAACTCTATATTAATGGCCATGGGGGGGGGCAACTCTATATTAATGGCCATGGGGGGGCAACTCTATATTAATGGCCATGGGGGGGGCAACTCTAGATTAATGGCCATGGGGGGGGGGGGGGGGCAACTCTAGATTAATGGCCATACATGGGGGGGGGCAACTCTATATTAATGGCCATGGGGGGGGCAACTCTATATTAATGGCCATACATGGGGGGCGGGGCAACTCCAAATTAATGGCTGAGGGGGGGGGAACTCCATATTAATGGCTGGGGGGGGGCGCGCGCAACTCCATATTACTGGCCATGGAGGAGGGGGGGCTCACTCCATATCAATGGCCATGGAGGAGGGGGGGGGGCTCACTCCATATCAATGGCCATGGAGGAGGGGGGGCTAACTCCATGTCAATGGCCATGGAGGGGGAGGGGCTAACTCCATGTCAATGGCCGGGGGGGCTAACTCCATATCAATGGCCATGGAGGAGGGGGGGCTAACTCCATATCAATGGCTGGGGAGGGGGGGTAACTCCATATTACATGGAGGAGGGGGGGGTAGCTCCATATTAATGGTCAGGTGATAGGGTGACTTTGATGATGTCACTTCCTGCACTCTTCTCATCTCTTCTTTTTTTTTTTTTTTTTCCCAGGGGCTTTGAATGAATACAGAAGACTCAGACTCCGCCCCCAAATATTCTCCTCTATTGTTGCTGATTTTGTCTTTTTTTGTATATGAAATAAATCTGAGAAGTGATTGGTTGTCTTTCTGGCTGTTTTATTTCTCATCCGTCTGATTGGTTTATCCCTGGAAATGTATTTATTTTTTTTTTCTTAACTGCAATATGAATTATAATATTACAGTGAGGGAAAAAAAAACGTAACACCCCCCCCCTCCCCCTCCCCCATCCATCCAAGTGGCGAACGCATATGTAAGCGGCGTTCGCACCACATGTGAGGTATCGCCGCGATCGCTGGAGTGAGAGCAAAAATTCCATCCCCCGACCTCCTCTGTAACTCTAAACTGGTAACCAAAAACTTTAAAGTGTCGCCTATGGAGATTTTTAACCACTTAAGCCCCGGAAGATTTTACCCCCTTCCTGACCAGGCCCTATTTTGCAATTCGGCACTGCGTGACTTTAACTGACAATTGCGCAGTCATGCGATGCTGTACCCAAACAAATTTGACGCCCTTTTTTTCCCACAAACAGAGCTTTCTTTTGGCGGTATTTGATTACCTGTGCGATTTTTTTTTTTTTTTTTTTTTTTTTTTTTTTTTTTTTTTTTTTAATACTTTTTGCGCTATAAACAAAAAAAAAGAGCGACAATTTTGCAAAAATAATATTTTTCACATTTTTTTTATATGAAATTCCCCCCAAAAAAAATGTAAAAATCAAAATTTTTTAACATTTTAGGCCAATTTGTTTTCTGCTACCTATGTTTGGTTAAAAAAAATCGCAAAAAGCGTATTTTGATTGGTTTGCGCAAAAGTTATTGCGTTTACTAAGGGAAAGATTTCTGTCATTTTTGTTGTTTTTTTTTTTTTGTTAACGTGTAATGGCGGCGATCTGCGATTTTTTTTTTTTTTTTTGCGGGACTGCGACATTGCGGCGGACAGATCGGACCCTTGACTGACATTTGACACTTTTGGGGTTACCAGTGACATTACTGCAGTAATCAGTGCTATATATATGCACTGTTACTATAAAAATGACACTGGCAGTGAAGGGGTTAACTTTTTTTGAGAGTGAGGGGCTGTGTGTGTCCCTAGGGGCGTGATTCTAACTGTGATTGGCTGTGGCTTGAGGTGTAGGAACAGTGATCAACGGTCCTACATAGTAGAACCGTATGATCACCATTCATACACAGGGAGAATGACAGCCTGTGAGGGTCTAGGGAGCGAGCGCCGCCGGAGGCGCGCTCCCGCACCCCTCCGCGCGTGCGTCACTTGCGATCGTCCATTAGAGCGGGAGAAAGGCAGGCGGCTAATGTAAACAAAGCCGCCTGCCTTTCTCCCGTTCTAATGGACGATCGCGAGTGACGCACGCTCGGAGGGGTGCGTGACCGCGCGGGAGCGCGCCTCCGGCGGCGCTCGCTCCCTAGACCCTCACAGGCTTGCGACGTAGCTCTACGTCGCTTTGCCTGTGAGGGGCTGACCGCCGACGTAAATAGTCGGCAAGCGGTTAACTTTTCCGGCCTCTTATTGCTACCTGTCCCAACTTTTTTGGAATGTGCAACTCTCATGAAACCCAAAATGAGCCAATATTTGGCATGAAATTTCACAATGTCTCACTTTCAACATTTGATACGTTATCTATATTATATTGTGAATAAAATATAAGTTTATGAGATTTGTAAATGAGTCCATTCCTTTTTTTACTCACAATTTGTACGGCGTCCCAACTTTTGTTTGGATGTGGGTTTGTATATATAATGAGCCAATCCACAGTCAATAAATAGGTATAAAATTATAATTTCACATTCATCGCAGTATAGGTATTAATGTTATCGCATTGTATAAAATCGCTTGTCGTCCTAACACTCTACGCGTTTCGTCCACTCATCAGGAGTAGATGCAAGAAATATATAAATCCGCTCAAAAGAAATAAAAAAATAATAAAATCAGCAGCCTTGGAGCAGGAGATGAAGGAAAAACGCCTCTCCCGGGGACTGTGGAGGGGTCCCGGGCACACAGAGGGCGGACCAGGTAGCGGGGGTCCAAGCTATGAGAATGTGTAGTAGTGCCAGTGAGCCTGGGATGTCCATCCTTACAGTTTGCTGAGCAGTATAGGGGGAGGTGATGGTAAACTGAGGGGGGGGGGGATCTTCAGGCCTAAAATGTGCCCCAAAAAAATGGCCTTGGCAGTGAAAGGGTGAAAAGGGGGTGGAGATTCCAGCCCTTCCCCCCTCTATACACAGACAGTTGGACTCTCAGATGAGCTGATTGGCTCTTATCAGGTTCCTCTATTCAGGTCCTGTTATTCCCCCCCCCCCCTGCAGTACACAGGGCTTGTGTGGGCTCCACCCACTTCCCCTCTGTTAGACTATTGTGCTTGTTGGCCCAGGCCACTCCCCTGAACGGCTTCTGCTCTTGCTGGTCCCGCCCTCTATGGCTGCCATGGCAGTTGGTGGTTACATTCCCCCAACTGATGACGTCACGATGACAACAAAACAGATACAGGGCCTCCACGTAAGTGAAATCCCCATCCCCCCATCTACCTTCATTATTGATCACAGATTTTATTATTTTTTGATCAATGCCATACAAAGAACCTGATATTTGATATATTGATTATTTATAGGCAGGCTATACAGGATAGAGAGACAGACAGACATTGATAATTTTATATACAGATAATAGATACATGATAGAGAAATTATAAATATTGGTGAATAAATCATAGATAAAGATATGCTGATAGATTGATATTGATTTTTTATAGACAGATAATAGATACATTTAAGAGAGATACTTTCGTGGGCTTTCCAGGACTAATCAATCGATAAAAATCCAAATCTCTTTTACTTTTATCATACGTGACTGACAATGTATACCATGTGACATAGAACACTGCATTATTGATCCATTTCTAATAAATTACATTTAATTATCGATCTATTTATAATATTGGATTATTTATAATATATAACATTGGATTATCAATCCATTTCTTTTAGAAATGGATCGATAATCCAATGGTATATATTAGAAATGGATCGATAATCCAATGGTATATATTAGAAATGGATCGATAATCCAATATTATATATTAAAAAACTGATCGATAATCCAATGTTATTTGTTATATATTATAAATAGATAGATAATCCAAT
The DNA here is from genome assembly GCF_965119305.1 of Pelophylax lessonae. Classification (NCBI taxonomy): domain Eukaryota; kingdom Metazoa; phylum Chordata; class Amphibia; order Anura; family Ranidae; genus Pelophylax; species Pelophylax lessonae. The sequence goes on from NC_138780.1 coordinate 4,185,107, forward strand.
GTTATATATTATAAATGGATCAATAATCCAATATTCTATATTAAAAAATTGATTAATAATCCAATGTTGTATATTATAAACGGATCAATAATCCAATGTTTTAGATTATAAATGGATCTATAATCCAATATTATATATTCTAAATAGATCAATAATCCAATGTTTTAGATTATAAATGGATCTATAATCCAATATTATATATTCTAAATGGATCAATAATCCAATGTTTTAGATTATAAATGGATCTATAATCCAATATTATATATTCTAAATGGATCAATAATCCAATGTTTTAGATTATAAATGGATCTATAATCCAATATTATATATTCTAAACGGATCGATAATCCAATGTTATGTATTAGAAATGGATTGATAATCCAAAATTATATAAAATTGGATTATCAACCAGTTTATAATATAAAACATTGGATTATCATCGATTTATAATAAATAATATTGGATTATCGATCCATTTCTAATATATACCATTGGATTATCGATCAGTTTATAATATATAACATTGTATTATTGATCCGTTTATAATATATAACATTGGATTATTGATCCGTTTATAATATATAACATTGGATTATCATCGATTTATAATAAATAATATTGGATTATCGATCCATTTCTAATAAATAACATTGGATTATCGATCAGTTTATAATATATAACATTGGATTATTGATCCGTTTATAATATATAACATTGGATTATTGATCCGTTTATAATATATAACATTGGATTATCGATCAGTTTATAATATATAACATTGGATTATTGATCCGTTTATAATATATAACATTGGATTATTGATCCATTTCTAATATAGAACATTGGATTATTGATCCGTTTATAATATATAACATTGGATTATTGATCAGTTTATAACATTAGATTATCGATCCATTTCTAATAAATAACATTGGATTATCGATCCATTTCTAATAAATAACATTGTATTATCGATTCATTTCTAATAAATAACATTGGATTATCGATCCGTTTATAATATATAACATTGGATTATCGATCTATTTAGAATATATTATATTGGAATATTTATCAGTTTATAACAATAGATTATTGATCCATTTATAATGGAATAACATTGGATTATCAATCCATTTCTAATAAATAACATTGGATTATCGATCCATTTCTAATATATACCACTGGATTATTGATCCATTTCTAATATATACCACTGGATTATCGATCCATTTCTAATAAATAACATTGGATTATCGATCCATTTCTAATATATACCACTGGATTATTGATCCATTTCTAATAAATAACAACATTTGATTATTGATCCATTTCTAATATATACCACTGGATTATCGATCCATTTCTAATAAATAACAACATTTGATTATCGATCCATTTCTAATATATACCACTGGATTATCGATCCATTTCTAATAAATAACATTGTATTATTGATCCATTTCTAATATATAACATTGGTTTATTGATCCATTTCTAATATAGAACAGTGGATTATCGATCTATTTAGAATATATTATATTGGAATATTCATCAGTTTATAACATTAGATTATTGATCCATTTATAATGTAATAACATTGGATTATCGATCCATTTCTAATAAATAACACTGGATTATCGATCCATTTCTAATAAATATCACTGGATTATCGATCCATTTCTAATAAATAACATTGGATTATCGATCCATTTCTAAAAAATACCACTGGATTATCGATCCATTTCTAATATATACCACTGGATTATCGATCCATTTCTAATATATAACGTATTATTGATCCGTTTATAATATATAACATTGGTTTATTGACCCATTTCTAATATAGAACATTGGATTATCGATCTATTTAGAATATATTATATTGGAATATTGATCCGTTTATAACTTTAGATTATTGATCCATTTCTAATGAAATACCATTGGATTATTGATCCATTAATAATGAAATACCATTGGATTATTGATCCATTTGGATAGATTTACCCCTTCCATTTCCCTTATTATATAAAACAAGTGAAAAACCTGGAAGGAAGCTGTCAGTGTCGGCATTTGGCCTTATATGCTCAATGATGTCACTCAATGATGTCATGTGCATCCCCACCCCTTTGTCTACATGCAGCTGCAGGGTGACCCCATACCGCCCCTTAGCTGCCATTTGAAATCTTCCAGACATTCCGCTTTAAAATACTTTATTTACCAAATTATGAGTAACTTTTGTAAAATTATAACTATAAAACAAGAACAATATTAAATCGATAAAATTAAATTTCATCAATATTAAATATAAAAATAATAAAAAATATATGGTAATATAGATGATAATAATATGCTATAAATATTGTTATTATTTTTACTACTATATATTATCACTAATAATAATATAGAAATAGTGATAATATATTATAATAATCATAATACAAAAATTAAGAAGATATATAATAATATTGTATACTATAAAATAATAAGAATAATAATATATGATAATAATCATAATAAAAAAATAATAATATAAAAATAATAATATTAAAACAATACTCCACAAAAGATGGTTCTTGGGGTTCAGATGAAATGAGAAAAGGGTTAGAACCTCAGTTACATTTTTTTTTTTTTTTTTTTTTGCTACTGCGATGATAGGAAGTTGGGGGGAAAACTGCCATTCAGGACCCAGAAAACACTAAAAACCTTGGAATCTTTCCCCACTCCATCCAAATGTAAAAAAAATAACTTTCTGGGTGGCGTTCCACTTTAAGATCTGTATGTCCACTTACCTTCTTTTTCCCTCATTGGTCGCTAACATGGAAATGGAGAAGATGATTGGAGAGATGGAAATGGTGGAGATGGAGCTGATGATTCGAGAGATGGCGGTGGATGCGATGGAGGAGGTGAAGGTGGAGGTATTGGAGAGTTGGAGACTGAAGAGAGAACAGGAAAAGAGAGTCATGAAGGACAATACACTGGAGAAGAACCTGAGAAATGACAAAAGCATGGCCGCGGAGGAGAAGCTGTAAGTCCATACTGCTATTTGCCCTGCGAAACTGCATGTGCCCTTGTTCTGTGTGAGTGTCGGCAGGGTCGAGTGTTAGTATGCTATTTTCTCTCCAGGTCAGATGTTCTTCATTCATAATAGCATTAAAAAAGAAAATACCTCAATATGGCCACTAGGTATAGCTGATCATCATAGGAAATACTTATTTACTATGATCATCAACCCCATCTAGTGGCCGAAATGTAGTACTTTCTCACTGCGAACAATACACGGTGGGCCAGTGGCCCTTTCACCAACTCCCTGATGTGGTGGTAGCTTCTTGTGATGGGCCAGTGGCCCTTTCACCAACTCCCTGATGTGGTGGTAGGTTCTTGTGATGGCTTTGTTTAGAAAACAACTGTTTTCATTATTAATTTGGGTAAACATGGACAGTTTCCTAGCAACATTTTCTATTCCAAATTGCAGCCGGCAGATGGTGCCATGGGCCCCATTTGAAATTATTTTCAGGCTGTCCTTAACCGCTTTGCTAAAAAAAGCCTTTTGTATGCAGACCTCAAAAGCTTAAGCTGTATGTAGCGCTACTCCAGAAGGAAAGGGTAAGGGAAACCTGTAAGCTGGATACTAGGGGCAATCTTTAGCGTTCAATCTTCTGCCGGCTTACACTGGGGCCCTTCAATTGAACGTTGGTGCACCTATGATAGTCCTTCAACCCTGTGGCAGTCAGGTGACATTTCAACACAAGGTGAGTTAAACGGGCCATATGTAAGATTGATGGTACTGTATGACCATAGCTGTGAGCTGGGAGTAGTGCAGTATGGAATTGTGGGTAAAAGGGGGGCAAGACCACTATGGGCAGGTGATGTATGGGTGCTAAAAGGTTCTGCTCTCAGCGGTTCGTCTACTGCGAAGAATACACGGTGGGCCAGTGGCCCTTTCACCAACTCCCTGATGTGGTGGTAGGTTTTTGTGATGGCTTTGTTTTTGGCATGGAAGCGGCTTGAAGGAGCAGAATGGAGAGGCTGATGAACTCGCCAGTTTCTCAACGACATCCCCGCATGTTGACTAGACTGTGTGGATAAAACACAGTAATATTACAGGCTCCCTTGGGCTGGCGGTTCCCCACTTGTATAGACAGGTCTGGCAGCATGGACGACCATGGCGCCAAAAAAGCGGGCTTTTCCAGTTGATTCAATGAAAAATCCCCCTGGGCTTCTCTACAGAGTCTTTTGGGCCTGTAATTCAGAGAGATGGTCAAATCAATACATGGTTGAAGCCTCTAACTACAACTCCCAGGGTTCCAGGTGTGCCCTATTGGGATCTATGAGTTCACCAAGATCTCCCCCTGGTGGCTGGAGGAGAGTTGTACAGTCCCAACATTTATAACACAAAGGGGGAAAATAAGTAAAGAGTAGTGTCCCCTTCACAATACTGGTGTAGTTCAGCATCTGGTTAGATGTACTTTACAAACATAGGTAGAAAAAGTCAGAGCAATGACTCCACCCCCTGATCTGTTCAGAAATGCCGTAAGAGTTTCAATCAGAGAGAGGCTGTCTGAAAGTAATCAGCTTCTACGATGCTCTTTCTTTAGGAAGCCCACAGAGCTTTTTGAATCTTTTGTCAGGGGAAACCCAGACCATTATAATCCTATTTATACTATATAAATATATAGAATCCGATACATAGAATCAGATACACAAGTCCTTATAGTGTTTGAATGAGATACACTTAAGGCAGATCCCACATGTACCTACCTCTCTCTGCTTCCAGGCAGATTCTCAGCAAACATTATGCCTTTAAGGCTCAGATGGGCACAGCAAAGAGAACGACCATGTACCAGAAAGGCATGCCGCGATTTCTACCATTGCTGAAAACGTAAGTACCATTATTTTTTTTCGGTTATTTATTGATGTTAATATGGGGCGGATCTATCTGACATTTTGGGAACGGCCAAACTCTGCACCATTGCCGCAACTCTGAAAATGAGATATGCAACCTAACCAACATTATTGTACATGACGGCATATTGACCCCCCCCCCCCCCACTCGGAACCTCACTCACTGACAGCCAAAGCGGTCAGCTGCAGAGATGACTCTATGACTAAGCCCATTGGTTGGGTCAATGTACTGTAAGGTGCCATAAACTTCTAAAGTGATAGTACTGTCTGTACTGGACTCTCTTGTGAGTCATGTGACCAGAGATGACTGATGCCATAGAGACGGCCATATTGTAAGTCATGTGACCTGAGATGACTCATGCCATAGATATACTGACGGCCATATTGTAAGTCATGTGACCCGAGATGACTGATGCTGTGGAGATGACAAAACTGTCAGTCATGTGACCCGAGATGACTGATGCCATAGAGACGGCCATATTGTAAGTCATGTGACCTGAGATGACTCATGCCATAGATATACTGACGGCCATATTGTAAGTCATGTGACCCGAGATGACTGATGCTGTGGAGATGACAAAACTGTCAGTCATGTGACCCGAGATGACTGATGCCATAGAGACGGCCATATTGTAAGTCATGTGACCTGAGATGACTCATGCCATAGATATACTGACGGCCATATTGTAAGTCATGTGACCCGAGATGACTGATGCTGTGGAGATGACAAAACTGTCAGTCATGTGACCCGAGATGACTGATGCCGTAGAGATGGCCATACTGCCAGTCATGTGACCAGGGATGACTCATGCCATAGATATAGAGATGGCCATACAGTCAGTCATGTGACCTGAGATGACGCATGCCATAGCTATAGACAGCCATAAGGTCTGTCTATGGCATCAGTCATCTCAGGTCACATGACTTACAGTATGGCTGCCTCTATATCTATGGCATCAGCCATCGTGAGTCACAAGATTCACAGCATGGTGGTCTTTGTCTATGGCATCAGTCATCTCAGGTCACATGAATAAAACCACCATGCTGTGAATCTTGTGACTCGCGATGACTGATGCCATAAAGACACGGCCATACAGTAAGCCATGTTTCCCCATTACCTGTGCATGGTGTAAGCCCTGCTTAGTAGGGTATGTACAAGAGATGGGAGTATGGTCAGATGGAAGCACCAAGGCTGGTTCAGCGCAGGTCCTTCATAGGAACTCTGGACAGAAGGTGACAAAGGGAAGCCGGACTGCAAAATGCCACTGAGGCAGCTACAGCCATTGCTTCTGTTAAAGCCCGTAAACTCAGAAATTGTCTTTTCAAGCTTCTGACACAAATGTAGTAAAACATGAGAAAATGATTTCCATTTTTATATTCTTTTACAGCATTGACGAGGACAGTGAGCTGGAGATTACTAAACCTTACAGCCCGAAAATTGGTTGCCCCACTGTAATCTATCATAGCAAGCAGATACAAAGGCAGAGACCTATCAAGGGCAAAGTAAGTGATATCTATACTTCCTATATTGTTTGCCTGTTTGATAGGTTTAGTCATAGCAATTTAGACCCAAAAAATCTCCCTCAGGATGTGGAGGGATATTTTGTCCCAGGAAGGGTGACAAGCAGCTCTTCTGAAAAAATGGCAGTTTTACCTTATATTTTCTCTTCTAGTTGAATGTTCTAAGGCTATTTTGGATTCTGGTCAAATGATCTTAATTTTTTTTTTCTGGTTAAAAGTTTTTAGGCTGTTTTCCCCTTTGGCTGATTGTGACTAGGCTATATTCTCTTTTGGTTGAATGTCCTTTGACTGTTTTCTCCTTTGGTTGAATGTTTAGGGCTATTTGTCTCTTCCGGTTGAATGTTCCTAGGCTTTTTTCTCTTCTGGTTGAATATATTTGGCCATTTTTCTCTTCTTGTTGAACGTTTTAGGCTTTTTCTTTTATGAATGTTCTTACATTAGTTTCTCCTCTTTCAGGCAAATGTTTTCTGGCTATTATCCCTTCTGGTTGAATGTTCCCATGCTATTTTCTCTTCTGGTTGAATATTTTAGGCTATTTTTCTCTTTTTGTTGAATGTTCTTTGGCTTATTTTTTCTTCTGGTTGAACATCTTAGGCTATTTTTTTTATGTTCTTAGGCTAATTTCTCTTTTGGTTGAATGTTCTTGGCCTATTGTCTCTTTTAATTGAATATTCCTAGCCTATTTTCTCTTTTAGCCCCCGTTCACACTGGGGCGACCTGTCAGGCGACCTGGTCGCCTGACAGGTCGCCGTAGGTCGCCTGGCATAGAGAAGCTGTGGACCCGTTCTAATAGGAGCGACACAAGTCGCTCCGACTTAGAAAAAGGGTCTGGAGCTTCTTTGGGGCGACCTGGAGCGACCTGCATTGACTTCAATGTTATGAAGTCCGTGCCGGCCGCTCCGAGGTCGCGGTGCGAGCAGCGTGCTGCGACCTGTGAGGTCGCCCCGGAAAGTCGGATCGCCCCAGTGTGAACAGGGCCTAGGGTAATTTAGTAATAGAGGTGTAGCGCAGATTACTCAAATAGGTCCACATATGACACATTAAACATGACAGGAGAAATCCTTAAAAATGGTCAAACAAAAAGTCCATATATATTCTCCAATAACCCAGTGAGTCCACACTGGCAGTCCTAGAATTTAAGAGTGCTATAGGTCCACCACCAAAGGAAAGATCACTCAGATGCCCTTACCAGAATATTAGACCAACAAGTCATAAACAGCAGAAGATAACAATCTTTTATTCCATGATCTGCATCACTGTATCCTTGGTAGTATTCACAATAGTCACCCACTCTGCATATAGGCTCACATGGAAACAGAAGGGACAAAAAGGCCTCTCATGGTGTAGAATTTCCCAATATTTTATTAGAATATAAGAGAGCCACTTCCAAAATAGCAGAGTGTCAGCAGCATAACTTCAGGTGTAGTGCCGGCGTGCTGTCCTGTTCCAAACCGCAAAGATGGCTGCCGTCCTCCTCAACCACGCATGTGTCCAACCGTCCACCAATAGGAACCACCCAACGCACGTTTCGTCATACGTATGACGTCGTTCTTTGGCTATTTCTCTTTTGGTTGAATGTTCCTAGGCTCTTTCCTCTTATGGATGAATGTTTGTTAACTCGTTCACGTCAAAGGCAGTTGCAATATGATTTTGCGTTTAGGTCCTGGATCTACGACCCTTCAGTTCTACTCCCTCGTGCAGTGAATTTTCCCCCTCTGGCCAGGAGATGTACAGGCATACAGCACTCAAGCTTGATGGAAATACATCTGATGTGTTTATTCACAGCTCACACATTTATGGGCCATTTTAGCGGGAAAAAACAGTTTAAACTGGTGTACAATCCATGGGTCAGTTTAACAATAGAATACAGTGGGTACGGAAAGTATTCAGACCCCCTTAAATTTTTCACTCTTTGTTATATTGCAGCCATTTGCTAAAATCCTTTAAGTTCATTCTTCTTCCTCATGAATGTACACATAGCACCCCATACTGACAGAAAAACACAGAATTGTTGACATTGTTGCAGATTTATTAAAAAAGAAAAACTGAAATATCACATGGTCCTAAGTATTCAGACCCTTTGCTGTGACACTCATATATTTAACTCAGGTGCTTTCCATTTCTTCTGATCATCCTTGAGATGGTTCTACACCTTCATTTGAGTCCAGCTGTGTTTGATTATACTGATTGGACTTGATTAGGAAAGCCACACACCTGTCTATATAAGACCTTCCAGATCACAATGCATGTCAGAGCAAATGAGAATCATGAGGTCAAAGGAACTGCCTGAAGAGCTCAGAGACAGAATTGTGGCAAGGCACAGATCTGGCCAAGGTTACAAAAAGATTTCTGCTGCACTTAAGGTTCCTAAGAGCACAGTGGCCTCCATAATCCTCAAATGGAAGACGTTTGGGACGACCAGAACCCTTCCTAGAGCTGGTCGTCCGGCCAAACTGAGCTATCGGGGGAGAAGAGCCTTGGTGAGAGAGGTAAAGAAGAACCCAAAGATCACTGTGGCTGAGCTCCAGAGATGCAGTCAGGAGATGGGAGAAAGTTGTAGAAAGTCAACCATCACTGCAGCCCTCCACCAGTCGGGGCTTTATGGCAGAGTGGCCCGACGGAAGCCTCTCCTCAGTGTAAGACACATGAAAGCCCGCATGGAGTTTGCTAAAAAAACACCTGAAGGACTCCAAGATGGTGAGAAATAAGATTCTCTGGTCTGATGAGACCAAAATAGAACTTTTTGGCCTTAATTCTAAGCGGTATGTGTGGAGAAAAACAGGCACTGCTCATCACCTGTCCAATACAGTCCCAACAGTGAAGCATGGTGGTGGCAGCATCATGCTGTGGGGGTGTTTTTCAGCTGCAGGGACAGGACGACTGGTTGCAATCGAGGGAAAGATGAATGCAGCCAAGTACAGGGATATCCTGGACAAAAACCTTCTCCAGAGTGCTCTGGACCTCAGACTGGGCCGAAGGTTTACCTTCCAACAAGACAATGACCCTAAGCACACAGCTAAAATAACGAAGGAGTGGCTTCACAACAACTCCGTGACTGTTCTTGAATGGCCCAGCCAGAGCCCTGACTTAAACCCAATTGAGCATCTCTGGAGAGACCTAAAAATGGCTGTCCACCAACGTTTACCATCCAACCTGACAGAACTGGAGAGGATCTGCGAGGAGGAATGGCAGAGGATCCCCAAATCCAGGTGTGAAAGACTTGTTGCATCTTTCCCAAAAAGACTCCTGGCTGTATTAGATCAAAAGGGGGCTTCTACTAAATACTGAGCAAAGGGTCTGAATACTTAGGACCATGTGATATTTCAGTTTTTCTTTTTTAATAAATCTGCAACAATGTCAACAATTCTGTGTTTTTCTGTCAGTATGGGGTGCTATGTGTACATTCATGAGGAAGAAGAATGAAATTAAATGATTTTAGCAAATGGCTGCAATATAACAAAGAGTGAAAAATTTAAGGGGGTCTGAATACTTTCCGTACCCACTGTATATCTACTAAGACAATACATGAAAAGGTTTTGTTGTCCCTAACACATTGATGTAAATGTGAGATGTCTTGTGTCTGAAGTTGCTTGTGGAAGGGCCTTCCCGTCTATGCTCAGCTGTCTGATGTGTTAATATGTCTGTAGTTATCAATGGATTCAGGTGTCTTCTGTAATCTATATGCAAAGTCTAACTGTTAAGTGTCCAGAAGGTATGAATGAGATGTGTTAATATGTCTGTACTTATCAATGTATGACTTGTTAATGTAATTTCCAGGGACCATATTCCATTGTAAGTTGGGCACTAGCTGAAATGTATGTCTCTGGTATCGTGGGATATCACTATTTCATTAAGGCACATTGATACACTCTTTTAATGTTCTTAGGCTATTTTCCTTTCTGGTTGAAAATGTAAGGCTATTTTTCTGTTCTGGTTGAATGATCTTTGGCCTTTTTCTCTTGTCGGTGAATGTTTTATGCTATTTATTCTTTTGGTTGAATGTTCTTGAGCTATTTTCTCTTCTGGTTTAATGTCCCTAATGCTAAATTTCTCTTTGGGTCGAATGTTCTAATTTGTGCTTTTTCCAAGTTCAGCTGGTCCTACCCACACAATCTGACTTCCCTCATAGCATAACCAAAAACCTGAACTCTTAGCCAGACATGGCATTGGGTAAGCATTCCTACTTCCAGTATGTGATTGCAGAGAAGAAGAAGCGTTTTAACCCTTCTCCCAATATATCCAAATCTGAAATAGAAACCTTTGAGTCGAGTTCTATTGTAAAATTTGAATTTGTACTTCTAGATACCATCTTTTTTTTTCTCTTTATAGGATGTACTCTATCGGAGAAGAATAAAGCGGAGAAAAAGGGAAAACGAGAGGCAGCAAGAGGAGCAGCGAAAGATAGAAGAGAATGAGAAGAGAGCCAACAAGATAAAGAGAGAGGAGGAGAAAGCGATGAAAAGAAGGAGGAGAAGAGAAAGAGTAAGGAGAAGAACAACATTATCACGAGTCATGAAAACTATCTCTCAGTTTTGTATTAGAGATAGGAAGAACCAAGGGCGTAACTACAGGGGTTGCAGGGGTTGCAATTGCAACCGGCCCCATGCTCCAGGGGGCCTGTGCGGCTCCCCTGTACACCTGGATAGGAGGGGGCGGCAGGGGCAGCATGTAGAGAAATCACTGTCCTCCTTTTTCCTTCTGTAGCTGCAGGAGGAAAATGGAGGAGATTGGTTCCTCTGTATGCTGCCCCCGCCACTCCTCCTATCCAATACTCTTGTGTTCGGCTGTCTCTGGGCCCCTGTGTGCTACCCTGGTCCCCCCCCCCCCCTACTGTGCTGACCCCCCCCACTGTGTGCTCCCTCCCCTCTCCTGCCAGCTGCTGCCGAGGATGTGTCACAATAGGGAACCAGGAAGGGGGTCGGTAAATATGTAATTTACCAGCTCCTTCCTTTTCTGAATGGACAGAGTCATAGTCAGTGACATTGTAAAAAAATAAAATAAAATGATAAAAAATAATACATATAAAATATCAAAAAATAAAAACCACTGACACCAGTGGGTGAACTTCCAGGATCACAAAGGTCACATTTGCGACCGGGCCCTGGCATTCCATCACTGTGGGGAGGCCCCACGATGGCAGGAAGGGGGCCCACTGCAGAACTTGTGAAAGGGTCCAGCTGCGGGACCATAATAAAGGGCCCCACAATGAGATTAAAGGGCCCCATGATCAGTGGGAAGAGCCCCAGGCTTGAAGGGAAGGTCCCCGACCATGGGTCCGGGGGGCCCTTCATGGTTTCTTGCACCAGGGCCCTGAAGGTTCTAGTTACGTCTCTGGGAAGAACAAAACCTTTTGGATGGCTCAAGGCCATTTCTCCTCATGGCAGGGGAGGGGGTGGACAAAATTAAAAGAAATATGAAAATTATTCAAAGTTGCACTATAGTGCTTTAATGAATGTTCCTTTTCCAGCAAGTTCTATGGAGAATACCATCTTGTATCTCCCATACCAATAGTTATCTTTTAGGTGAATGTATACGAGAAAAAGCTTAACCTAGATAGTGCACCCAATTTCCAGACCAACTGCCTCCATAGGGAAGTCTATCTTATACTTTCAATCTTAAGAGTTATGATTGAGGGAAATGTATATGAGAAACGTCTTAACCTCAACTGTGCGCTCAATTCTCAGGCCTACTCTTTCTATGGGGAAAACATCTCTGTATCTTCTATCCTAATGGTCTTTGGGGGGAAAATGTCTATGAGAAAGGGCTTAGCCTTAAGCCTCGTACACTCGCAACGATTGTTGGCCGACCGATCGGCCGTCTTTTGTCCAGTGTTGTTGTGTTGGTTGAAATGTGCTCTAGACTGCACACAAATTTTATCGGCCAACAAAAACCAACTTCAGAAGTAAAGTCATGTGCTGGTTTACTTTCCGTGTGTTTTTTCTTCTCTGAGCATGCCCAGTCTTGTTCATCACATTTTTGTCTGCCGAAATCTGTACTGACTGAAGAACAATCGGCCGTTCTGTTGACGGCCAACACAAATTTTATAGCATGCACACCAGATTTTGTTCGGCCGAAAAGTCGCAGTCGGTTGTCGGAAGCATCATACTAACAAGCCGACAATCGGCCGATCGGACGTTGGCCGAAAATTCATGGCCAACAATCGTTGCGTGTGTAGGAGGCTTTAGACTGTGCACCCAATTCCCAGGCCAACTGCCTGTATGGAGGAAACTACTTTGTACCTTCGATTCTACTAGTTATATTTGCAGGAATTGTACATGAGAAACATCTTAACATCAACTTTGCGCCCAATTCCCAGGCCAACTCTTTCAATGTAGAAGACTACCTTGTAACTACCATCCTAATACTTATTTTGGGGAGAAATGTCTATGAGAAACAGCTTAACCTCAATTTTGCCCCCAATTCCCAGGCCAACCCTTTAATGGAGAATACTACCTCGTACCTTCCATCAAAATAGTCATCTTTGGGGGGCTGTATATGAGCAGTGGCATAAAGTACTAAGAGTACTGTAAAACTGACTGGCTATCTTTGATGTAGTTAAAATGCCATAATCATGTTTGCATTGTGTGATAATTCTTTTTTTTCTGTTCCATAGTTGACACGGCTGTTCTGCTGCTGGAGAGTGGCCCCATCATGCGAGCCCAGTGAGGGCACTGAATGGTAGTATTGAACTCCTATTCGGTGGAACATGTAGCGTAGCTAAGATAGGTTACTGCATTCTTCTTGGGGTTGAGAGGGATTTTCTTTGAAGGAGAACTTTAAATGCACTGCTTCCAGTCCATAAGTGTCCAGCTACCATTCCCAGGAAAAGGCACAGAGGAGGAGAGTTCAGAGAATAGAATGGCGTAGGCAGTGGTGTATTTTGGTTTTGTGCTGTCCTAGGCAAAACTAAAATTGGGAGCCCCCCCCCCCTCCTTTGTAAATTTGTCCTACTCCTTTTTAAACGGATGTGACTCCTTCCAAAATTGAAGGACTACAAGTCCCAGCATGAACCCCTGAGATCTCACAAAGGGGTGAGAGGGGGTGGGTGAGGGAGAGAGAGAGGGGGGATGAAAGAGAGGGGGGTGAGAGAGAGAGGGGAGGATGAGAGAGAGGGGGGATCAAAGAGAGAGAGAGAGGATGAGAGAGAGGGGACGAGAGAGAGAGAGGGGGGATGATAGAGAGAGGGAGAGATGAGAGAGGGGGGTGAGAGAGGGGGGATGAGAGAGAGAGAGAGAGAGGGGGATGAGAGAGAAAGAGAGAGGGAGGTAAGAGACAGGAGGGGTGTGAGAGAGAGCGAGAGAGAGAGAGGGGGAGTGAGAGAGAGGGGGGGTGAGAGAGGCGCCTCTAGCAACCAGTGGTCAATAAAGTCTCAGGTGGATGGGGGCTTTTTTGCTGCCCCCCTGCAAAGTGCCGCCCTGGGCCTTGTTGGCCTAGGCCAAAATACAGCACTGGGCGTAGGGCAGTCTTTCTCAACACAGAGGAACCCATTAAATAACTTTTCAGTCTCAGGGAACCCCTGCTGAAAAACTGACTATAGCTACAACTCAATATATTAGTGTGATGGTCAGTGGGAAGAACACTCCTTACACTTTTGGAAATCGGGAAGAGTTTTTCCCCCTTACAGATAGCTAAAAAGATCAACGGTGCCAGTGGGAACCTATCTGAGGTGCAGAAATTGCTCAAGAAACCCCTAGAAACCTCTGCAAGAACTTTAGGGTTTCATGGAACCCTGGTTGAGAAACCCTGGTGAAGCGTTTAACAGACAGAGAGGGTTGGGGGTGTAGAAATGTATATTTATATCAATATATCTACAGAGGTGCCATGGTGTGGGCTTCCAGAAAAGTGGTGACAAGATTGGTTTCAGATCCGTTCTAAATTATATCATTGGATGGGAAAAGTCACTTTCAGAAGAAATTATTTATCACCAGTTTGAATGAAGTTGGGAAAGGTATACATTTTTCAGGGAAATCTCGTAGAGTGGCCATAGACTATCGTCAACGTATCTAAAAGTGAATAGTCATCTGTTCTATTTTCTAATGAATTTTTATTTTTTATGTTCCACAGAGGTCCTCCCTGTATGCCAGGCAGAAATAAAAAGATCAACTACAACATTTCTGCTTAACACCAACATAAGGGATGGCGGTGGGGCTGATTTCAGAGAGGAACCAAGCGGAGAAGAGGGATAAATAAAACTGCAAATGTTCCTTAGAGTCCAAAAGTATTTATTTGATTCCACAAGTAACCAAAAAAGAAAAAAAAAGGCAGCTAATGCATTTCTTGGCCTAAAACAATCTCCTTTCATCTGGGCTAAAAAAAAAAAAGATAGCCCTGATGTAGGGGGCATTGTTTTGGCCCAAAAACACATCGGCTTTCATTCAGCCTGTCGAATTCTAGGTGCCCGTACACAGAGTCAGACTCTGCCTACACCTGAATGCCCTCCCAACCTACTTAGTGACTTGCAGGACCCACAAGAAACTCTCTCCCAGCTGCCCAACCAGCCACTATACATGTGACGCCTAAAGATTAGTGTGCCACACAGGCTTGTGTGCTGATTCGGGGAGATGATGAATGCATCTGCTACTGTGGGAGTTCCTGCAACGGAGTGGAGCTCGTTCCAGCTCCTGTGACCACTAGATAGGGGAGGGAAGGGACCCCCAATGCCGCACATCCAAATGAGGTTGTCTTTCCTACTATTGTACTACTCGTGATGATGTGCGGCATCGAGGATCTAAAGCCTCCACCTTCCCTTCATCAGGGCTAAAAACACATTACAGCAGGGAAAAAAGCATCTCCTGGTAAATGGACAGGATTTAACAGCTATTGGTTCAGGAGTACTTCTGTATCACAATTTCATACTAGTGAACTTTTCCCAGTTATATACATTGTTTAAGTCCTGAGGAAGTACAGTTGTAGGCCCTGAAACGCATTAGCCTGGTTAAAATTAATATGATGGAAAAGGGTCTTGATTGTGATGGACAGATCTCTCTAAGTCCAAGACTGACTGAGCTGGCAAGAGCAGGTCATCCAGGTACCTCACAATCTAAATCCCTCATAGGCACAGAAGGGCCAACACCAGGGCCAGGACCTTGGTAAAAACCAGCGGACCCAAAGCCAGGTCAAGGGGGAGGGCCACAAACTGAAAATGTAGTTCCCCCCACAGTTAATCAGAGAAACCTCTGATGGTAGCAACAAATGGGGACGTGAAGATAAACATCCTCGTTGTCGATCGAGAACGAGGGTGCTACAAGCTCTACATCCGAATTCCTAAGATGCTAGGCAAAAACTGAACCCTGGGTTGCAGGGGAGTTTGGCCACCAACAGAAGGTTGCCCCATAGGTATGCTTTTAGTTTAACTTACACTAATAACGATAGAGAAAAAAATACTTTGGCACTCTTGAACCATTGGTGTGGTGCTCTTATTCTCTAATTTCCTGGATTCTATATGAAGAGGCCACATCATGTTGGAGAGCTGCCTGATAAGAGTTAACACATGCCTTGGAAAAAAAGACTGGATTTTGCATGCCCTGCAATTACCCTTCGATCACCACCCACACTTCTCTCCTTGTAGGAAGGACCAGTATGTGCAGTAGATCAATAAACCTATTTAGTCCAGCATAGACAAGCACAGGTTTTAAGTGAACCTGTCCTCCATTCTATCTGAAAGAATGGTCTAAAGCTGGCCATACCTGTGGACATTTTTAATCAATTTCAACCAATTTTTAGCTACTAGGAACCCAAAATACAAGTATTCAGATACTAAGCAACAAACCACCCACAAGTTCGATAGACCACCAGAATTTGTCCTGCTTTTCCCCTCAGTTTTTTTTTTTTTTTTTGGTGGAGGATGCGGGCAATGATTTTCCCCTCAGTTTTTTTTTTTTTGTTTTTGGTGGAGGATGTGGGCAATAATTTCCCCCTCAGTTTTGATAATTGACCAGTTTCATTTCAGTTTATTGCTAAAATGAATTGAAAAAAATCACAGTTTCATCGAACACACGTGGTGCGTTTCCAATGCCATCTTCTTGTGATTGACTGCAACCCCCCATTTTAGATCTTCAATTGCAACAAAACAGAATAAAACATGTCTCTCTCTTAAAATGGCCACATATAGATCTCGCCTACACACAGGGACAACAAGGTGCGTGCTATACCCTTCCATGGCCAGAAAAGACTTAACAGTGCCCAATCTAAAAGAGTTTGGGTTTTCTTTTAAGACCTTTTTATTATTATTATATAGGATTTATATAGCGCCGACAGTTTACGCAGCGCTTTACAACTTGAGGGTAAACAGTACAAATACAATACACTTTTAATACAGTAGGAATCAGAGGGCCCTGCTCGTTAGAGCTTACAATCTAAGAGGGATGGTCAAAAGATACAAGAGGAATGGGCTGATGGAGAAAATAAGAGCACAGTTGTTAGGTGGGGGCCAGATAGGTTTCTCTGAAGAGACGTGTTTTCAGGGATCGTTTGAAAGTAGACCAAGTAGGAGATAGTCGGACAGATGGGGGTAGAGCATTCTAGAGGATGGGAGCTCGGGAGAAGTCCTGGAGGCGAGCATGGGAAGTGGTTACAAGGGAGCTAGAGAGCACGAGGTCCTGGGAGGAACGAAGAGAACGAGTTGGTCGGTATTTTGAGACCAGATTAGTGATGTACCTGGGCGCCAAGTTATGGATGGCTTTGTAAGTTATGGTTAGTAACTTGAATTTAATTTGTTGGTTGAGTGGCAGCCAATGGAGGGATTGGCAAAGAGGGGTAGCAGACACAGAGCGGTTTGCAAGGTGGATGAGCCTGGCAGCAGCGTTCATGATGGACTGAAGGGGAGAGGAGTCTTTTTAAAGGTAAGCCAATGAGAATGGAATTGCAGTAATCGAGACGAGAGATGACCAGGGAGTGGATTAGAAGGTTTGTGGCATCATTGGTTAGGAAGGGACGTATCTTGGAGATGTTGCGGAGGTTGAGGCGCAAGCTTTGGACAGTGACTGGATGTGTGGCTGAAAGGATAGTTCAGAGTCCAGGATTATACCTAGGACCTTGGCATGGGTGGACGGTTAATAGTTGTGCCGTTGATGTTGACAGAGAAATCAGTTTTTCTTTTAAGACCTCATAATTTTTGGGCATTACAGAGCTTTAAACGAATCTGTCAGCTGATTATGGTTTGCGTTTCATTACTTTTATTACAGATTTTCACAGAACAAAAATAAAGAGATTCCAGCATTAATTTGGAACAATATGTAACTTCCACAGAATGAATTGCAGTTAAAGTTATACTTTATAACTGCATGAGTACAAAAGCAAAGGACATATTACAACAATCCATATGGCAAAAGGTCATGCCCCTTGAGACAACTAGCCTCATAATTCAGGGGTATATAATCTCAATCTGTAATAATGATGCTCTATCAACTCTTACTCTTAGTCTTATTTTCTAGTTTACAAATAGACTGTTAAACGGAATGTAAAACCTAGAAGTCTCAGTATGTCCTTCTATGCAGAGATGTATAAAGTACTAGAGACCAAGACTTGAGTAAAAGTACAAGTGCTCTATCAAAAAAGTGACTTGAGTAGAAGTTGAAGTGCTCTTTAAGCACCACACTTAAGTAGAAGTACTACAGTATTCAACATTTTTTGTACTTAAGTATTGCAAGTAGTTTATTTTAAAATTTACTACTCAAGTACTAAAAGTAAAAGTACAAGTATCGTGTTATGTAGTTTTCAATGCAGAGTGCCCACAGCGTGCCCCCTTTCAATGCAGAGTGCCCACAGCGTGCCCCCTTTCAATGCAGAGTGCCCACAGCGTGCCCCCTTTCAATGCAGAGTGCCCACAGCGTGACCCCTTTCAATGCAGAGTGCCCACAGCGTGCAGAGAGACCAGCGCGCGCACTTACCTGATGCGGCGGCGGCGGGTTCTCCTCAATCCTCCGCGTCTCCCTCCTCCTTGGCCAATGGCAATTGTTCGCCTTTCGGCCAATCAGGTAACAGGTCTCGGACCTGCTTCCTGATTGGCCAGGAGGAGGATCAGGAGGAGGATCCGCTATTGTCACACAATGGGTGGGCTCAGGGCGCACTGCTTTGCGCCCCGGGTCCACCCTCAGCACAGCCCTGTCACAGTAACGAGTAACGAATGCAACACATAAAAAAAATATCTGAGTAAAAGTATTAAACTCATTGAAAATATGTACTTAAGTAAAAGTGGAAGTAGGAGAAAAAAACTATACTCTAGTAAAGTACAGATACCGCCTTTTAGTACTTAAGTACAGTAATGAAGTAGTTCTACTTCGTTACTATACATCTCTGCTTCTACGTTATGGTAACAACCCAATTTAATGGGGTTCAAAGTACGTCCTTCACATTAAGAAATGTACATCCCTGCAATCAAATAGAGGAAGACACTCATGCATCCCCCATAAATGTGGAATTAAGCAGTCCGAGTCCCTCAATAATAATAAAAAAAAACAAAAAAGGACCAAAAAGAACAAAAAAGGGATGATAATAAAGGAGGAGGGAAAGGACTCTGCACTCTGGCCCATGTCAACCAGGAGGGAATCTAGTCAGGAATAGTCCGGGGATCATTAGTCAAGTATCTGATCCATGGTCCCTATACCTTTTCAAACACCTTCAATTTATCCTGTAAGATTGCTGTCAAACGTTCATTTAACATAAGCCAGGAAATTTTATGTTTGAGTTGGCCAAATGGTATAGCAGACGACTTCCAGTTTCTGGCTATTGTAATCTTAGCAGAAACGAATATAAAAGTGAAGAGTCCTCTCTGGGTTTTGGAGGCCTCCTCAACCTTACATCCCAGCAAAGAGTGTTTTGGGGACTTGGTCAGGGTAATTTGAGTAAGAGTAAAAATATAATTGTAAACTCTGATTCAGAACCGCTGTACTTTGGGGCATTGCTACCGTGAGTGGGTTATGGTTTCAAGGCCATGGTGCCTGAATATCAATTCCTCAAGCTGAATTACCAGGTTAAAGCAGAGCAGGGTCATTAGTTGCATGTAAAAAAACAAAGGTGCTTACCTCGGGCCCTTCCATCAAGCAAATGGGACACAAGTATGAGTCCAGGAGGAGAGTTCAATGGGTGAACAGAACTGGAAGCAGCCTATCACCAATGATTTATAAGACATGGATGGGCAGATAGTTACCCTGAGCTGGTTGATTAAGCTTCCAATGGAAAGCTGTTTGAAACTGCCTGCGTCTATGGCCAACTACAGCTTAGAGCAGGCGTCCCCCAATTTTCTAAGCAAAGGGGCCGATTTACAGTCCTTCAGGCTTTAGGGGGGATGGAGTTTGATCAGTGGAAATAGAAAATGCCCCAGTATCAATGCCCCTTCATTGGTTTAAATGGGAGGAATAGTGCCCCAGTTGTTGATATCAATGAGAAGAATAGTATTCCATCATTGGTGTCCGTTGGTGAAATAGTGCCCCAAGGGCCAGATTAAGGCAAGTGAAAGCACCACACCTGGCCCCTGGGCCACACAAACCATGGGCTTAGAGAATGGACTACCAGATAATGGAAGGTTTCCTTCTGATGAACTGGAGCCGGGCAGAGAAATAGAAGACCAAAGTCCTGGTTGAGGTGAAAGGCAGGAAGAAAGTTCTGGGCCTCAACAGCACCTTGTCCCTATGCTAAACCAGAAAGGGTTCCTTGTAGGATAAGGCCAAGTTCATAAACTCGTCTCAAAGAAGTAATGACAACAAGAAGCACCACCTGGTGGGTGAGAATAGGGAGAAACATCTCTAACATGTTGGAAAGGTGGTTTGGTTTCTGAAGTACATCATAATTGATTCCACCCAGTAATAGTCATGGATAGCCCCTGTATAAAGGTATTAATCAAGGAGTGAGAGGCCAATGGTATCTGAAACAGAATAGTAAGATGAGAAACCTAACCCTTGTGTGTGCTGACAGCCAAAACACTGGCCCAGATCCAACTGCAGGAAGGAGAGGTTCTGTCCCATGGAGAAACTCCGAGACTCAACCCAGCTGAAGTATGCAATTAATTTCAGATGATAGACCTTGTAGACTTCCTAGCTTTTAGCAGCATGAGAAACCAGATACTACAATGCCCTGGAGGTCCACTTTAGTGTCTGGAAGACCCTAGGATGATGGGATCACTCCCCCAAACCCAAGCGCTGCTGACTAACAAAATCTGCCAGTCCATTGTCTAAGCCTGGAATGCACTGGGGTGACAAGACTGAAACATGAACATCTGCTCTGGACAGGATCCAATCCACCTCTCTTGCCACATAGAGACTTCTGGTCCCCACTGTGCCATTGTGTGAATCTGGACTAGTAGGATGGTCTAATATTTTAGAAACAAACAAACTGTCCAAAGTGCCAGGATGTCAATCGGGGGAGAAGACTCCTCTAAAGACCAAGTCCCCTGCATGACAGGGCGCCCAGGACCCTACCCCAGCCCAACAAACTGACTTCTGTTATTAAGGATCCAACAAAATATGGAAAGAAATGACATCCAACACCAGAGCCAAATCCTTGAGCCACAAACACAGGCACCTGGTTCTCAGTGACCAACAAAATCGGCCTGAAAGTTGCATTGCAGAGGTTTTGAGTGAAACTGGGCAAATAAACTGCCTTGAAGAAGGCTACCATCAAAGGACTGATGGAAAAGTGGAGAAAAGAACGACTCCTGTATTAGTCAGTTCCAATCAGACCAGAGACTGATGTTTCTCCTGTGGAATGAGCTGTGTCCTGGACTATACCCAGATACTCCAAACACTAAATCAGTTCCAGCGAAATTTTCTGAAAGCTCAGGGTCCATCTGAAATGGTGTAATGTCTAAATCAGTGTTCTCCAAACTGTGGTCCTTTGCTTGCCTTTATCTGGCCCTTGGGGCACCATTCTATCCATCCACCAACACCAATAATGGGGCACCTTTCTTCCTACAGAAACCAATGATGGGGCACTATTCCTCCCACTGACGCCAGTAATGGGGCACTATTCCCCCCACTGACACCAATGATGGGGCACTATTCCTCCCACTGACAACAATGATGGGGCACTATTCCTCCCACTGACACCCATGATGGGGCACTATTCCTCCCACTGACACCAGTGATGGGGCACTATTCCTCCCACTGACAACAGTGATGGAGCACTATTTCTCACACTGACGCCAATGATGGAGCACTATTCCTCCCACTGACAACAGTGATGGAGCACTATTTCTCACACTGACGCCAATGATGGAGCACCATTCCTTCCACTGACATAAATGATGGAACACCATTCCTTTCACTGACACAAATTATGGGGCACTATTCCTCCTACTAATACCAATAACGGGGCACTATTCCGCCCACTGACACCAATGATGGGGCACGATTCCTCCTATGATACCTATAATGGGACACTATTCCTCCCACTGACACCAACGATGGGGCACTATTCCTCCCACTGACACCAATGATGGAGCACTATTCCTCCCACTGACACCAATGATGGAGCACTATTCCTCCCACTGATACCAATGATGGAGCACTATTCCTCCCACTGACACCAATGATGGAGCACTATTCCTCTCACTGACACCAATGATGGAGCACAATTCCTCTCACTGACACCAATGATGGAGCACTATTCCTCTCACTGACACCAATGATGGAGCACTATTCCTCTCACTGACACCAATGATGGGGCACTATTCCTCCCACTGACACCAATGATGGGGCACTATTCCTCTCACTGACACCAATGATGGAGCACTATTCCTCCCACTGACACCAATGATGGAGCACTATTCCTCCCACTGACACCAATGATGGAGCACTATTCCTCCCACTGATACCAATGATGGAGCATCATTACTCCCACTGATACCAATGATGGAGCATCATTACTCCCACTGACACTAATGATAGAGACTTATTCCTTCCACTGACAACGACAATAGGGCACTGTTCCTTCCTTGAATACCAACAATGGGACATTATTCCTCCCACTGCCCACATTCCAGCACCCTTAAAGCCTCAAAGCCAGTAAACTGGCCATTTGTTTGGAATATTTGGAGACCCCTGGTCTAGACGGTCAAGACATGTCCGACAGAGCCCAAACTGTCATGTTCCCTCAACAGAAGGTCTTCCATGTATCCTACAATGTGGATGGCACAAGGGATTGGCAGGGCTAATATTGGGCCAGCAGCTTGGAGATTACATAAGGTGCACATGAGAGGCTGAAGGACACCACCATTGATACTACAGGGATCCTCACAGCAAAATGTAGGATTTTTTGATGTGCTGAAAAGACCTTAAGGTAGCCATCCAACTAGAAGGTCTCCCTGGTGAACAAAGTCAATGACTGATTTGGTGGATTCATTTAAGGATTTGTGAGCCTACAGAGGAACGCTGAACATTGACCAATCAATGAACCAATGATAGCCACCGGTTTTGGAGCATACCTGGCACGGGTGAGTGCACTAGGACAGAAGTTTAGGTATGGAATACAAATTTAAGGAGGTCCAATCAATAAATGTTCTTTCAGCCGAGGTCTGATCCTCATGTTTGTGTGAAGACTCATGTCTAATAAAAAATCGACCCCCGCATCAGGGTGCACCCTTACATCAGGCATCCTCATCAGGGTGGGAGACACAACTCCATATAAATGGGGGGCAACTCCATGTTGATAGCCATGGTGGTGGGGGGGCGACTCCATGTTGATGGCCATGGAGGATGGAGGAGCAACTCCATGATTGACAGCCATGGTGAGTGGGGGCAACTCCATAATTGAAGGCCGTGGGTGGGAGCACCTTTATGTTAATGGCCATGGCGGGGGGGGGGGGGGGGCAAGTCCATGTTATTTGCCATGTGGTTGGGGAGACTACTCTATTTTAATGGCCAGGCAACAGGTTGTCTTTGATAATTTCACTTTCTGTACTCTTCTCATCTACTATTTTTTTTTCAGAGGCTTTGAACAAATGCCGAAAACTCAGACTCCACCCCCCCCAAAATATTCTCCTATTCTGTTGCGGATTTATCTTTTTTTGTATATGAAATAAATCTAATATGTGATTTGTTGTCTGACGGTTTTATTTCTCATACGTTTGATTGGTTTATCCTTGGAAATATATTATATCATTACAAGCAGGACTGCTGATATGGTGGTACAGGGAGTATTCCTAAGCCACGCCCCATCTTTCCATCATGTCTGCAGGGGCACCAGGGTTCATTTTAGCATCAGGATGAGGTGTAGGAGTCAGTCAGTCAATGATGGCAGACGAGGAAAAGCGGGGTCAGGAGTATGGAGAGTGAGGAGGAACGGGGTCAGGAATACGCAGAGAGAGGGAGAGCTGGGTCAGGAGTATGGAGTGCAAAGAGGAGCAGGGTCAGTAGAGTGAGGAGTGGGGTAAGAAGAACAGAGAGCGAGGTGGAGCAGAGTCAGGAGAGTAAGCAGTGGGGTCAAGAATACAGAGAGTGAGGAATGGGGTCAAGAGTACAGAGAGTAAGCAGCAGCAGGGTCAGGAGGAGTGGGGTCAAGAGTATGGAGAGTGAGGAGGAGCAGGGTCAGGACGGAGTATGGGTAGTGAGGAGAAGCGGGGTCGGGAGTATGGAGTGTGAGGAGGAGTGGGGTCGGGAGTATGGATTGTGAAGAGGAGTGGGGTCGGGAGTACGGAGTGTGAAGAGGAGTGGGGTCGGGAGTACGGAGTGTGAAGAGGAATGGGGTCGGGAGTACAGTGTGAAGAGGAGTGGGGTCAGGAGTACGGACAGTGAGGAGAAGTGGGGTCAGGAGTATGGATAGTGAGGAGGAGTGGGGTCAGGAGTATAGAGAGTGAGGAGGACCGGGGTCATAAGTATGGAGTGTGAGGATGAGCGGGGTCAGGAGTATGGATAGTGAGGAGTGGGGTCAGGAGTACAGAGTGTGAGGAGGAGCGGGGTCAGGAGTACGAAGTGTGAGGAGGAGCGGGGTCAGGAGTATGCATTGTTAGTTGAAGCAGGGTCAGGAGTATGGATAGTGAGGAGGAGAGGGGTCAGGAGTATGGATAGTGAGGAGGCGCGGGGTTAGGAGCATAGAGGAATGGGGGAGCAAAGACAGCCCCCCCCCCAGATTATCCTCTCTGTATGGAATGTTGTTGTAGCCTCAAAATGGTTGTACTGAGCCCAGGCTGCCTGATAACTCCGCCCTCTAGGGGGTGTGTCTATGACAACCTATGCTCAGGGGAAGGGAGTGGACAATGTTGTATTGAAGGTTAGTGTCACAGCGAAAGATTCTTCATTATTATTATTTTTAAGTCTGGTCAGATTTGTATTTTTCAGAAACCTAGAATTCTAGACAAGGGGTGAACCCCCCTCTATACACAGACAGTTGGACTCTCAGATGAGCTGATTGGCTCTTATTAGGTTCCTCTATTCAGGTCCTGTTACTTCTCCCCCCCCCCCCCTGCAGTGCACAAGGCTTAGTCACATGACTTGTGTAGGCTCCACCCACTGCCCCTCTGTTTGGCTGAATGGCTCCTGCTCTTGTTGGACCCGCCCTTTATGACTGCCATGGCAGTTGGTGGTTACATTCCCCCCCCCCCCCAACTGATGACGTCACGGTGATAAAAAAACAGATACAGGACCTCCATGTAAGTGACATCCCCATCCCCCATCTTCCTTCATTATTGATTACAGATTTTATTTATATTTTACATCCAAATTGATCAATTTATAGATATTGATTATTTATAGAAAGATTATACATACAGGACATATAGATAGATAGATATTATGTATAAACAGATAATAGATATATGATAGAGAGAAATATATATATATATACACACTGCAAAAAAATTTAAAGGAACACTTTGAAAACACATCAGATCTCAATGGGGAAAATATTATGCTGGATATCTATACTGGTATGGACTGGGTAATGTGTTAGGATCTATACTGGTACAAACTGGGTAGTGTGTTAGGATCTAAACTGGTACAAACTGGGTAGTGTGTTAGGATCTATACTGGTACGGACTGGGTAATGGGTTAGGATCTATACTGGTATGGATAGGGTAATGTGTTAGGATCTATACTGGTATGGATAGGGTAATGTGTTAGGATCTATACTGGAATGGACTGGGTAATGTGTTAGGATCTATACTGGTATGGATAGGGTAATGTGTTAAGATCTATACTGGAATGGATAGGGTAATGTATTAGGATCTAAATTACATTACCCAGTCCATACCAGTATAGATTCTAACACATTACCCAGTCCATACCAGTATAGATCCTAACATTACCCAGTCCATACCAGTATAGATTCTAACACATTACCCAATCCGTACCAGTATAGATCCTAACATTACCCAGCCCATACCAGTATAGATCCTAACACATTACCCAGCCCATACCAGTATAGATCCCTTGGAAATCCCTTAAAAACTTGGAACAGTTTGAACCTTTCCCCACTCCATCCAAATCTAGAAAAAAAATAACTTTCTAGGTGGAGTCCCACATTCAGATCTGAGGTCCACTAACCTTCTTGTATCCTCATTGTTCTCTCACAAGAAGAGCAGAGAGATGGAGGAGATGATTGAAGAGATGGTGGCGGATGTGATGGAGGAGGTGGAGGTATTGGAGAGTCGGAGAATGATGAGAGAGGAGAAGGAGAGAGTCACAAAGAACAATACACTGAAGGAGAAGCTGAGAAATGACAAAAACATGGCCGCGGAGGAGAAGCTGTAAGTTCACATTCCTGGATGGTAACAAGAAAACATAGGGTTGTATTTATATATATATATAAAAAAAAAAAAAAAAAAAAAAAAATTGCCAAACTTTTCATCCTGCAAAACTGCACATACGTTTGTTCTGTGTGGGTGCCGGCAAGATCGAATGCTACTAGATTACTTTTTATCCAAGTTGAATGTTTTTATTCATTAGAATAACATGAATGAAGAAAATACCTCAAAATGGCCACTAGGTGAAGCTGATCATCATAGGAAATAAACACTGTACTTATTTACTATGATGGTCAGCCCCATCTAGTGGCCATAATGCAGTACTTTCCTGCTTTTTGGGAATCTATAATGGTCGGTACATATTCCTTCTTTAGTTTTTTTTATTGACAGAGTTAGAAAACAATTGTTTTCTTTATTGATTTGGGGAAACGTGGACAGATTCATAGCAATATTTGCTATTCCAAATTGCAGCCAGCAGATGGAGCCATGGGCCCCTTTTTAAAATGATTTTCAGGCTGTCTCCAACTGCTTTGCTAAAATAAGTCCGTTGTATGCAGAGCTCAAAAGCTCAAGCTGTATGTAGTGCTACCCCTGAAGGAAAGGGTAAGGGAAACCTGTAAGCTGGATACTAGGGTCAATCTTTAGAGTTAATCTTGTGCCGGCTTACGTTGGGGCCCTTTATTGAACATTGGTGCACTTATGATAGTCCTTTAACTCTGCAGCAGTCAGATGAGAACATTTATAGCACAGTTCAACGCAAGGTGAAGAAAACGGGCCATAGGTAAGGACGATAGTACTGTATAACTAGCTGTTAGCTGGGAGTAGTGCAGTACTGGATCGAGGATAATAAGGGGCCAGGCCACTATAAGCAGGTGATGTATGGGTACTAAAATGTTCTGCTCTCATCGGTTCGTCTACTGCCAACAATACATGGTGGGCCAGTAGCCCTCTCACCAACTCCCCAATATGGCGGTAGGTTCTTGTGATGAAAGGGGCCCCTTCATCTTTGCTCCGATATGGCGGCGACCTAAATTAATGAAATGGAGAGGCTGATTATCGCTCCGGTCTCTCAGCAGCATTCCTGCCAGGTCAATTGGACTATCTGTGTGGCTTAATCCCGGCAATCTTACGCTCAACTTTAGGCTCCCTTGGACTGGCACGGTTCCCCGCTTGTATAGACAAATCTGCACACAATGGACTCCCGCGGAACCAAAAGCAGGCTTTCCCAATCGATCAATTGGCTCCTCCTGCTTGCACAGCCTTTGGGGCCTGTAGTTCAGAGAGAAGGTTAGATCAATACTTGGCTGCTGCCTCAACTCCAAGGGTTCCAGGTGTGCCCCACTGGGACCTTTGAGCTAAGTAGACTTGGATCGCCCCCTGGTGGCTGGGGGGAGGGTTTTACAGTCCAACATTAATAACACAAAGGGGGGAAAGTAAAGATTCCTTCACAATACTGGCGCGCTCCAGAATCTGGCTAAATGTAATTTACAAACATAAATGGAAAAAGTCAGAGCAATGACTCCGCCCCCTGCTCTGTTAAGAAAGGCCGTAAGAGTTTCAATCAGAGAAAGAGTGTCTGAAAGTAATCAGCTTCTACAATGCTCTCTCTTTTGGAAGCCCACAGAGCTCTGTGAATCCTTTGTCAGGAGAAACCCAGGCCATTATAATTCCCTTTAGATATCTATAGAATTAGATCTTTATAGTTTGTATGAGATGCACTGAAGGCAGAGCCCATATGGACTTACCTCTCACCCCTTTCCTTTCATCGGATTCTCAGCAAACGTTATGCCGATAAGGCTCAAATGAACAAAGCAGAGAGAATAGCCATGTACCAAAAAGGCATGCCGCGATTTCTACCATTGCTACAAATGTAGGTACCATTTTTTTTCAGGTAATTTATGAATGTTAATATGGGGGAGATATATCTGACCTTTTGGACCCGGCCAAACTCCGCACAACTGCCGCAACTCAGGAAATTAGATATGCAACCTATGAGTCCAACTTTATTGTACATGATGGTATATTGGCCCCACCTGGTACCCCACTCCCTGACAGTCAAAGGGGTCAGCTGCAGAGATGACTCTATTACTAAGCCCATTGGCTGGGTCAATGTACTGTCAGGTACCATAAACTTCTACAGTGATAGTGCTGTCTGTACCAGTCTCTCTTGTGACCTGAGATGACTGATGTCATAGAGATGGCCATACTGCAAGTCATGTGACTCGAGATAACTCATGCCATAGCTATAGAGATGGCCATACTGTCAGTCATGTGACCTGAGATGACTGATGCCATAGATATAGACAGCCATACAGTCTGTCTATGGCAGTGTTTCTCAACCTTTTTCCAGTTGGGGCGCCCTTAAAAAGTATTTTCAGTCTTGAGGCACCCCTGTCCAAGGCTTGAGTCACGTTACTGTGTGTTGCAGAACACGCGCAAAATCGCGCCATAAATTCTTGGCACTGTAGGGGGAAACAGAGAGCACAGCACACTCCCCCCCCCTTTACTTTCACTTTTAAGGCTGACCAAGCTCTCTATCAGTGCTGATGTAGTTTGGCAGGGGATCGGGAGATAGGGCTCATCTGATAGCCCTTCTTTCCCATGATCCTGTGGCACACCTTAGAACCTCTGGCGGCACACTGGTTAAGAAAGGCTGGTCTATGGCATCAGTCACCTCAGGTCACATGACTTACAGTATGGCCGTCTCTATATCTATGGCATCAGCCATCGTGAGTCACAAGATTCACAGCATGGTGGTCTTTGTCTATGGCATCAGTCATCTCAGGTCACATGAATAAGACCACGTGCTGTGAATCTTGTGACTCGCGATGACTGATGCCATAGATAAAGACACGGCCATACAGTAAGTCATAGACATATAGACGGCCATATTGTCAGTCATGTGACCCAAGATGACTAACACCATAGATATAGAGACGTCTTTACTGTCAGTCATGTGACTTGAGATGACGCATGTTATAGATATAGAGACAGCCATGCTTCGCCATTAGCTGTGCATGGTGTGAGCCCTGCTTAGTAGGTTATGTACAAGAGATGGGAGTATGGTCAGATGGAAGCACCAAGGCTGGTTCAGCCCAGGTCCTTCATAGGAACTCTGGCCAAAAGGTGGCAAAGGGAAGGGAAGCCGGACTGCAATAGGCCACCGAGACCGCTACCGCCATTTTTATGTGTTTAAGTCCATTAACCCAGAAATTGTCTTTTCAAGCTTCCGACACAAATTAAATTAAAAGTGGAAATCAATTTTCTCATGGTTAACTACTTTTACAGCATTGACGAGGACAGTGAGCTGGAGATTACCAAACCTTACAACCCGAAGATTGGGTACCCCAGCCTATTCTATCAAAGCAAGCTGATACAAAAGCAGAGACCTATCAGGGGCCAAGTATGTATGTTTTAGGCTATTTTTCTCTTTTTTATGAATATCTTGGCTATTTACTATTTTAGTCGAATGTTCTTTTGCTATTGTCTCTTCTGATTGAATGTATTTTCTCTTTTGGTTGATGTTCCTAGGCTATTTTCCCTTCTGATTGAATGTCCCTAGGCTATTTACTCTTATGGGTGCATGTTCTTAGGCTATCTTCCCTTCTGGTTGAATATTAAAGGCTATTTTCTCTTCTGGTTGAATAATCTTAAGCGATTTTCTCTTTAGTTGAATGTTTTTTGGCTATGTTCTCCTCTGGATAAATGTTTTAGGACACTTTCTCTTTGGTTGAATGCTCTTAAGTTATTTTCTCTACTGGTTTAATGTTCTTCGGCTAATTTTCTCTTCGGATTGAATGTTCTATTGTACGTTTTTTCCAAGTTTCTGCTGGTCCTGCCCACACAATCTAACTATATCCAAAAACATGAACTCTTAGCTAGGCATGGGGTTGGGTAAGCGTTCCTTACAGTATGTGATTGTATAGAAGAGAAAGGGGGCGGAAGTCAAGGGAGACTTTCCCAGACAAATGAAAGCCTTATAACCCTTTACCTAATATACCCAAATATGAAATAGAAAGCTTTGAATTAAGTTCCACTGTAAAATCTGAATTTTTACCATCTTATTTTTCTATTTATAGGATTTACTCTATCAGAAAAGAAGGGAGTGGAGGAAAAAGGAAGAAAAGAAGCAGCAAAAGGAGCAGAAAAGGATAAAGAGGGAGCAGAAGAAAGCCAAAAGGATAGAGAGAGAGGAGACAAAAGGGATAAAAAGAAGAAAAGAAAGAGTAAAGAATAGAAGATGATTATTACGAGTCATGAGAACAATCTTTCAGTTTTATATTAGAGATAGGAAAAACAAAACCCATCAGATGTGGCTGGAGGCCACTTTTTTCATGGCGAGGGAGCGGTTGTGGAAAAAATACAAGCAATATGTAATTGTCCAATGTTAAATTATAGATCTTCAATGAATGTCCCTTTCACAGTAAATGGGAGAGTGGTGCAAGTAGCGCTTATTCTGGGGAAGAATAGGAAGGTTTTCTAACCTGGTAAGGGTATCCAATTAGATGTTCCACTAAATTTCCACAGGGATCCTAGTAAAGACATCTCCTCCCTTTTTTGGCATTTGTACTTAATACCCAGGCCAACTGCTTCCATGGAGAAGACTTCCATCCAAATAGTTATCGGTGGGAGAAATGGATGTGAGAAATGGCTTAACCTAGGCTTTACGACCAATTTCCAGGCCAACTCTTTCTATGGGGAAGACTACCTTGTACCTTCCATCCTAATAATCATCTTTGGAAGAAATTCCAAGGCCAGCTGCTTCTATGGAGAAGACTACCTTATATCCTAATAGTCATTTTTGGGGGGAACATATATGTAAATGGCTTAACCCTAACAGCGTGCCCAATTCCTAGGCCAACTGCTTTTATGGAGACTACCTTGTACCTTTCATCCTTAAGTGTCATCTTTGGGGGAAATGTGTATGAGAAGGGACTTAACCTTGAATTCAATTCTCTAATAGCCATCTTTGAGGAAACGTCTATGAGAAATGGCTTAACCTCAACTGTGTGTCTATCTCCTAGGCCAACTCTTTCTATGGAGAAAACTACCTTATACCTTCCATCCTAATAGTCATCTTTGGGTGGAATGTATATGAGAAATGGCTTAACCTTGACTGTGCCAAATTCCCAGGCAAGCTGCTTCTATGGAGAAGCCTACTTTGTACCTTCAATCCTAATTAACTTAGGGGGAAATGTATATGAGAAATGGCAGATTTTGTCCCCACTTCCCAGGTCAACTCTTTCTATGAGGAAGACTACCTTTTACCTTCCATCCTAATAGCCATCTTTAGGGGGAATGTTAATAAATAATGGCTTAACCTAGATTTTGCTTCCATCCTAATAGTCATCTTCGGAACAAATTCCAAGGCCAGCTGCTTCTATGGAGACCACTACCTTATATCTTCTATCCTAATAGTCATCTTTGGAGGGAACATATATGTAAATGGGTTAACATTAAGACAGTGTGCCAAATTCCTATGCCAAATGCTTTTACAAGGAAGACTACCTTGTACATTCCAATCTTAAAGTCATCTTTGGAGGGAATGCATATCAGAAATGGCTTAACCTTGACTGTGTAACCAATTTGCAGGCCAGCTTTTTTCATATAGAAGAGTACCTTACTTTCTTTTCTAATAGTTTTTGGGGAGGGGGGAAATGTATACGAGAAGGGACTTAACCTTAAACTGTGCGCCCAATTCGCAGGCCAACTGCTCTTATGGAGAAGGCTACCTTGTACCATTCTAATAGTCATGTTTGAGGGAACATCTAAGAGAAATGGCTTAATCTCGATTGTGTGTCTAATTCCTAGGCCAACTCTTTCTATGGAGCAGAGTACCGAATACCTTCAATTCTTATAGTTATCTTTGGGGGAAATGTACATGAGAAATGGCCTAACCTGGACTTTGCGTCTAATTTACAGGCCAACTCTTTCTATGGAGAAGACGACTACCTTGTATCTTCTATCCGAATAGTCATCAATGGGGGAAATTAATGAGAAACATCTTGACTTCGACTGTGTGTCCAATTACCAGGCTAACTATTACTATGGAGAAGACTACCTTATACCTTCCATTCTAATAGTCATCTATGGGGGAAATGTATAGGAAAATAAGCTTAAACAGCTGTGCACCCAATTCCCAGGTCCACTGCTTCTATGGAGACTTCCTTGTACCTTCCATCTAAATAGTCATCTTTGAGGGAGATACTGTATAAAGAGAAAATGTCTTAACTTTAACTGTACACCCAATTCCCAGACCAACCCTTTCTATGCAGAAGACTACCTTGTACCTCCTATCCGAAATGTTATTTTTGGGGGGGTTGTATATGAGAAACAGCATAACCAACTCTGCACCAAATTTCCAGGCAACTCTTTAATGGAGAAGACTACCTCGTACCTTCCATCTAAATAGTCATCTTTGGGGGGGGGGGGGGGGGAAGGACTGTATATGTGAAACGGCTTAAGAATTAAGAGTACTGCAAAACTGACTAGCTGTCTTTGATGTAGCAGAAAGGTCAAAAGCATGTGTGCTATTGTGTGATTATTATTATTATTTTTTTTTCTGTTCCACAGTTGGCGCGACTGTTCTGCTGTTGGAAAGTGGTCCCATCATACGAGGGCACTGAAGGTAAGTATTAAACTCTATTCAGTAGGCCACGTAGCTTAGCTATGATCGGTTACTTCAAAGGAAAATTATTTTCAAATCCAAGAAGAATGAAAGAGAACTCCATGAAATATCTCCAGACAGGACTGGATTGCACCCGTACTATTAGTGCAATGCTTCCAGTCCATGAGAGTTCTGCTACCAGTCCGAGGAAAAGGGATTAAGGCACAGAGTGGGAGAGTGCAGAGAATAGACTGGTATAGGGTTGGGGTGTGGGAATGTAGATATCTACGGAGGTGCTTCCAGTCCATGAGAGTTCTGCTACCAGCCAGAGGAAAAGAGACTTAGGCACAGAGTGGGAAGAGTTCAGAGAAAAGACTGGTATAGGGTTGGGGTGTATGAATGTAGATATCTACGGAGGTGCTTCCAGTCCATGAGAGTTCTGCTACCAGCCATAGGAAAAGGGACTCAGGCACAGAGTGAAAGAATAGACAGAGGGTTGGAGTGTAGGAATGTAGATATCTACGGAGGTGATTCCAGTCCATGAGTTCTGCTACCAGCCAGAGGAAAAGGGACTCGGGCACAGAGTGGGAGAGTGCAGAGAATAGACTGGTATAGGGTTAGACAGAGAGGGTTGGGGTGTGGGAATGTAGATATCTACGGAGGTGCTTCCAGTCCATGAGAGTTCTGCTACCAGCCAGAGGAAAAGAGACTTAGGCACAGAGTGGGAGAGTTCAGAGAAAAGACTGGTATAGGGTTAGACAGAGAGGGTTGGGGTGTATGAATGTAGATATCTACGGAGGTGCTTCCAGTCCATGAGAGTTCTGCTACCAGCCAGAGGAAAAGGGACTCAGGCACAGAGTGAAAGAGTGCAAAGAATAGACAGAGGGTTGGAGTGTAGGAATGTAGATATCTACGGAGGTGCTTCCAGTCCATGAGAGTTCTGCTACCAGCCAGAGGAAAAGGGACTCAGGCACAAAGTGGGAGAGTGCAAAGAATAGACTGACATAGGGTTGGACAGAGAGGGTTAGGGGTATAGGAATAGGGTTGGACAGAGAGGGTTAGGGGTATAGGAATGTAGATATCTATGAAGGTGATGTGGTGTGGGCTTTCAGAAAAGTGGTGAGGGGAAGCCGACAAGATTGGTTGCAGATCTGTTCTAAGTTACATCACTGGATGGGAAAAGTCACTTTCATGACGTTATTTATCACCAGTTTGATTAAAGTTGGCAAAAGTATAGATTTTTTCGGGGAAATCCTGTACAGTGGCCAAAAAATGTCGTTGACGTGTCTAAAAGTGAATAGTCATCTGCTCTACTTTCTAATGAAGCTTTCTCATTTCTGTTCCAGAGAGGTCCTCGC
Source organism: Pelophylax lessonae (assembly GCF_965119305.1). NCBI lineage: Eukaryota > Metazoa > Chordata > Amphibia > Anura > Ranidae > Pelophylax > Pelophylax lessonae. Next base: position 4,219,167 of record NC_138780.1, read on the forward strand.
TGTACGCCAGGCAGGAATAAAAAGATCAACTACAAGGTTTCTGCTCAACACCAACAAAAGGGACGGTGGTGGGGCTGATTTCAGAGAGGAACCAGGGTGAGAAGAGGGATGAATAAAACTGAAAAATGTTCCTTAGAGTCCAAAAGTATTTATTTGATTCCACAAGTACCCAAAAAAAAAAAAAGGAAGCCAATGCATTTCTGTGCATAAAACAATCCCCTTTCAAAAAGATAGCCCTGATAAAAGGGGGCATGGTTTTGGCCCCAAAACATGGCTTTAATTCAGCCTGTCAGATTTAAGATGCCCATACAGAGTCAGACTCTGCCTCCACCTGACTGTACAATCTGCTTGTCATGTAAGAATGGGGTAGGGGGCTGTCCTCCTCCAGAAAATGCTAGTTGTCTGGCTTTTAATACATTGAAGTCACTTACCTGGAACACTCAATGCATAACTGTCAGCATTCCTCATCTCTTCACTCAGAAGATACTAAAGCTGATGAGTCAGCACCAGAGCCAGGCAAGTAGCATTTTATTTAGAAGGCAGCAAGCAATGACATTCCCTCTACTTCTTTCAGCACTGGAGACAAAGCACTCCCTCAACGAGTGACTAATTTATAAGAAAGAGTGGCTATGCCTTCTCGTTACAAACTGCAAAGTTACTCCACAAGATGGCCTGCCATATCTTACAGCCCATTTATAAAATGGAGATCGTGGTTTGGTGGCTCCAGTATGTGAGAGAACTTTGGAAGGGGTGGCCGGTAACAACTTTTTGACAGGTCACACGAAGAGGGTTTTTGGTATAGCTCTGCATGGGCATAGTACAGTTTTGCTTTAAGCTGTGTAATCAGAGCCGGGACAAGGGATGGGTAGGAGGGGTGGCTGCCCTGGGAGCAATGGTTTATTTCAGGGATGGGGGCGCCTTGAGCCTAAGTGACGGGGGGGGGGGGGGCACAGTTTGGCATCTTTGCCCCGGGCGCTGGATGACCTTGCCCCCGGCACTGTGTGCAATACCTCCCTCTACACCTATAGGGCAGTCCCAGGAGGTAAACTCCCATTTCCTGCTCTAGGATCTCACTTTTGAACAAGCAGTGTCAGAAGAATACATAACCCAACTCCACAGAGGGGTGGGTGCTGTGTCCATCAATGAATATCAGAGAAAAGGATTTTACGATTAAGACAAAAATCCAGTTTTGTCTTTTGTTCATTGACAAACACAGCTTCCCATCTTCTTTGACAGATGGGACGTCCCAAAGCGGTGTCAGCATGAGAGCTGGGGGGGGGGGGAACGAAAAAAAAAAAACACAGCAATAAAAACATTTCCCAAGAAAGGGTAAACCAGGAGCTCACTAACTAGCCAGGAACAACTAGAGCTCCCCAGCCAACCAGGAACAACTACAGCTCACCAGCCAACCAAGAGCTCAACCAAGAACAACTAGAGCTCACCAGCCAACCAAGAGCTCAACCAGGAACAACTAGAGTTCCCCAGCCAACCAGGAACAACTAGAGCTCCCCAGCCAACCAGGAACAACTGGAGTTCCCCAGCCAACCAGGAACAACTGGAGTTCCCCAGCCAACCAGGAACAACTGGAGTTCCCCAGCCAACCAGGAACAACTGGAGCTCCCCAGCCAACCAAGAGCTCAACCAGGAACAACTAGAGCTCACCAGCTAACCAGGAGCTCAACCAGCAAAAACTAGAGCTCACCAGCCAACCAGGAGCTCATCCAGGAACAACTCGAGCTCACCAGCTAACCAGGAGCTCAACCAGCAACAACTAGAGCTCACCAGCCAACCAGGAGCTCATCCAGGAACAACTAGAGCTCACCAGCTAACCAGGAGCTCAACCAGGAACAACTAGAGCTCCCCAGCCAACCAGGAACAACTGGAGTTCCCCAGCCAACCAGGAACAACTGGAGCTCCCCAGCCAACCAAGAGCTCAACCAGGAACAACTAGAGCTCACCAGCTAACCAGGAGCTCAACCAGCAAAAACTAGAGCTCACCAGCCAACCAGGAGCTCATCCAGGAACAACTCGAGCTCACCAGCTAACCAGGAGCTCAACCAGCAACAACTAGAGCTCACCAGCCAACCAGGAGCTCATCCAGGAACAACTAGAGCTCACCAGCTAACCAGGAGCTCAACCAGGAACAACTAGAGCTCACCAGCCAACCAGGAGCTCAACCAGGAACAACTAGAGCTCACCAGCCAACCAGGAGCTCATCCAGGAACAACTAGAGCTCACCAGCTAACCAGGAGCTCAACGAGGACCAACCAGAGAAAAAAAAAAAACACCCTCAAGAGGCAGAAGTTTCTGCCACAGCAGCCTGCAAAACTTTGCGACCAAACACAGCATCTGCGGATGCAAAACAATCCACCTTGTAACAGACTTGATTGTAGAAATAAAAAAAAAAAAAAATTAAAAAAGTCCAGGACCAGAGATCCCAGCAAGGAGCTAAGTCCTTACTCCTGACTAGGCAGAAGAAAAAAACGGACACCCAATAGCAGGAAGTGGGAGTATACCCTCTGGGACTGCCCTATAGGTGTAGTCAAGCTTTGTTAACCCTTTTCTGCCTAGAGTCCTACTCCTAGGAAGAGCAGCATAACCCATCTGTCAAAGAAGATATGAAGCTGTGTCCGTCAACGAAGGAAAGAGAAATACCGATTTTAACTTGTAAGCAACAAATGTCAGAAATAGGCCTGGTCTTCAAGTGGTGAAAGTAGCACAGTGCCGAAAAAAAAAAAAAATGGCCTGGTCATGGGGGGGGGTTAAACCTTCTGGGGCTGAAGTGGTTAAAGGGCAATACAAAGGTTCTGCCATTCTGGTGATGGAGGTACAACAAGTGAGACAACACAAGAGACGTCATTTTATACTATTTTATTGGAAATAAAACGCATTTAAAAATCTAGATGTCCCATGCTTTACTCCAATCAGTCTGACATTGTGGTGTCTAATTCTCTGTATTTTACATCATTACCCATCTTACATCCAACTCTGTGCAGAAGCCCCCCCACACCTGCTGAATCAAAGGGCAGGCACGCCCAGAACCGTCCGCTGCTTCGGAACGGCGAGTCCCAGCACAATGCACAGACGTTTCGTAGCAGCGGCAGAACCGGCCTTTAAAAAAAAAAACAAGGTCCAACGTTCCTCCAATTGTTAAGAAACGAGTCCGAGCCGTCTCTTGGTGGGGTCAAAGCGCCACCTCTTGGGGCACAGTAAGCGGCGCAGTTCCCCCTAATTGAGGAAAGAGTCACGGCTGCTCTAAACTTCACAAATCTGGAGGAAGGCCGGGGGGAAAGGGGGGGGGGCTAATTTTAACAAGATGTACACAAAAAAAATCTATTTTACAAAAAAAAAATATCTTTTGTGAGGGTGACATGATCAGGCAAGTGGGACAAGAACCTAAACAAAAAAAACAAAAATAAACACAACTAAAATCCAAATTCATATCCATAGGTGTCCACATCTGTACAGGGCCGTCACATGATCAATTAAAATGCTTTTTTTTTTTCTTTTTTTAATCTTAGTACCTGACGCTGTAAAAAGTGAAAAACATACAGTAGAGGGCAAATTGTAACAGAACACTTTTTATATAGATTAAAAAAAAAAAAAAAAATTCACATCTTATTCTAATAAAACACAGACTCGCCTCTTGCCTGTCTTTATTCTGCAATTTCATTATGTACACGCTATATAACTTCATAAATTTACAGAGTATGTCCTAGTAAAGTTCATGGGGTCACCAGGCCGCAACATACCATCTCTCAAGACAGAAGAGGATGAAGAAAAAAAAAATAAAAAAAAAAAAAAAGAGAAAAGAAAAAAAATAAAATAAAAAAACTATAATATGTAGTGACAGAGCTGGCAGTGTTGGAAGCACTGTGGTCCTTTTTCTGAGCGGACCCCCCAGCTATAAACAAGGCTCTCAAAACAGAACCGTCAATGAAAACTGGATTGCACTATTACCTGTAATTTTTTTTTCCTTTGTAACCAAAATGTAAACCTTTTTTTTTTTTTTTTTTTTTTTACTTTTTATATTTTTAGGTACTTCAGTCAATCAGTTAGTGAGCGTAACCCGTAGGCCCCCTTCACCAGTCAGTTAGTGAGCGTAACCCGTAGGCCCCCTTCACCAAAGTCCAAGTCCATCACAATCCAATCTGCAATCCAGGGTGAAGACTGGATGAGTAAATTTGGTTGGTCTGGTTGATTTTTTTTATTCTTTAAAACAAAGTCACATGTCCAGTTGATCTCGCTGTACAAGGGGGGGAGGGGGGGGGGAATAGCGGCTTTCTGTACAGGCCCAGAAGGTTAAAACCTAAAAATTGGGGGTGCTACGACACGAGTTCCTGAACCTTATCGGAAGGTGGAATGTTAAGCCCGATACAAAGATTTGAGGTTGGGGAGAAGAGAACAGCTGTGCAGGGTTTTATAGGTCTGTGTCGTCAAAGCCGTAGAAGGACTCAACGTCGCTCTCTTCCTCGAACAGATGCTGTAGGACCACGGGGTTGGCGTATTGCTCGGGCTGGCTGTCATTGTAGCTGTCACTGTCTTCGTCCTCGTTTTCGTTCAGCCTCAGCTCGCCCTCCAGAACATTGATGAGGTCCTCCTGCATCTTGGCGTTGCGTTTGCTGGAGTAGGTGGCCCCGTCGGGCCCGGGCAAGACGCTGGCCACCAGGAAGGACTGCTGGACCAGTTCTGGGTGGTCGCTGACGACGCCCAGGACCTCCATCATCCAGCTGATGACCAGCCGTAGCACCGTCTCCGGGCTACAGATGGTTTTGGCTCGAGCCCGTTCCACCCACTTCTTGTGCAGGAAACTGGTGACGGCTTGCTTGATGCACACGTTGATTGGTTGGATCTTGGAGCTGCATCCGGCTGGGACCACCGCAGGTAGCGTGCAGGTGGAGCTCAGGAGGGCCAGGACTTCATCGGACATGTGTGACCTGTGACAGTCTATCACCGCCATGCCTTTGTTGGGCAATTCCACGTGTTTCTGCCAAACCCGAGACGACCAGAGTTCCATCACTTCGTCTTCGCCCAGGCCATCTTCTCTAGCTTCATATATAATTGTTTCGGGAACGTCTACCACGCATGTCGAGTTGCCCCGAAGGCACACCAACGTCGGCAGTAAGCTTCCGTCGGCCAAGATGGTAACCACGATGTCGCACCAAGGCTCGCCGGCGCCCACGGTCTGCAGCGCACACTCTCTCCTCTCTTCGCCGCCGAGCAGCTCCAGGTCAAGAAAGAGCGAGATTTCGTCGACGGCAGCAATCATGGACAACGGGAGGTCCTGGTTGTGAATCTGCTTTTGTACAAAGCTGATGAAAGTCTGGGCACTGTCCTCCAGTTCCCTGGGAAGGCGGTTCACTACGGCATTTTTGGAGTGTGTGTTTAGCTTGTGTCGCAGCATGAACCCCACTGCCCATTCGTAGGAGATTTTGAAGCCTTCGAGCGAGCGTCCGATCTTAGTGGCCTTCTGGAAGAGAGTCTCCTCGTTGACCGGCTGCTGTTGCTCTCGCTGGAGCAGGACCCATTCCGCGAGTCTGTCCTCCGCCTCGGTACTCAAATACTTCTCGGACGAGGCGGCCGGATTCTCCTCCTGAGCGGTCTGGAACCTCTGCAGCCAACACCGGATTCGGCTAGGTGAGTTGTGGAAATGCTCGGCCGCTTGTTGGATGCTGCTGCACAGAGCGTACAGCATCACTCGCAGCTTCTGGATGCTGATCTGCTCCTCCTTGCCGCTCTCCAGGTTTTCGTTCTCCGGCTCCTCCTCATCTAACCCCTCCACATCCACAGGCTCAGAGATCTCCGAGGATGGCACCACCACCTTGGGGTCCGGTTCGCTTTCATCTTCAGCCGGAGGACTGGCGGTGGCGGCTTCAACCCTTTTCTCCAAAGGTCCGAGGACCCTGCGGGGGAAGACAGAACGTGAGCACACCTTATTGCAACCCTTCAAGGAAAGTGACCAGTGGCGGGACAATGACCTTTACCGCTAAAGGCTAAAAAGTAAGCCCTCCCCCTTAATGGGCTGTCAACTACCCTCAGCAGCATAGAATGCAGGTACCAACTATCTTGCGCCCCCTAACTGCTGAAGTGCTCATGGCAGCTGACTCCTCAGCCCACCGCCCTATCTGGCGCCCCCTAACCGCTAAAGTGCTGATGGCAGCCGATTCCTCAGCCCACCCCCCCTCCCCATCTGGCGCCCCCTAACTGCTGAAGTGCGTATGGCAGCTGACTCCTTAGGCACCCCCCCCTAACTGCTGAAGTGGTCATAGCAGCTTACTCCTCAGCCCACCCCCTATTTGGCACCCCCAACTGCTGAAGTGGTCATTGCAGCCCAATCCTCGGCCCACCCCCCTATCTGGCGCCCCCTAACTGCTGAAGTCCTCATGGCAGCTGACTCCTCAGCCCACCCCCCTATCTGGCACCCCCCAACTGCTGAAGTACTCATGGCAGCTGACTCCTCAGCCCACCCCCCTATCTGGCGCCCCCTAACTGCTGAAGTACTCATGGCAGCCCAATCCTCGGCCAACCCCCCCTATCTGGCACCCCCTAACTGCTGAAGTACGCATGGCAGCTGACTCCTCAGCCCACCCTCCTATCTGTCGCCCTCTAACTGCTGAAGTGGTCATTACGTCAACTCCTCGGCCCACCCCACTATCTGGCGCTCCCTAACTGCTGAAGTGGTCATTGCAGCCCAATCCTCGGCCAACCCCCCTATCTGTCACCCCCTAACTGCTGAAGTGCTCATGGCAGCCGAATCCTCAGCCTACCCTCTTGGCCCGTCCCTGTTAAAACTAATAAATGTTAAAAAGTTATTACTACCCCAACAAACGCTACAGAGAAGAGAAAGACAATATTTACCATGACATGTCTGGTGAGGTATCTGCAGAGGAAACAGAAAAATCAACTTATTACGATACATTTATATAGCTCTAACATATACTGCAGTGCTGTACAGAGATCACTGAGCCAGTCACATCAGTCTCTGTACCGGAGGAGCTTAAACTCCAATTTCCCCCCAGTTGCCCAGCACTCACTTGAAGACATGACAGTGATGTAGCCATGTGACGGGTTGAAGACCAGATGTTTCGCCATGGCGTCACCGATTCGCGTCACGAAGGGGCAGGATGAGCACGTCATCACCAGCTCCTCACTGGGAAAAAGGAAGAAATTACCCATAAGTGGTGTATAGGTGACAACCGTGGAGTGGTTGGTCGGCTGCAAGGTTTACTTGGGAAAAACAGAGGCCTGCTCCAGGTGAGAGGTGTAATCCTGAGGACCAGTGGGACTAGATGCTGGCCTCGGCTTGCATCCATGTACACAACTTGGGAAAGATGGGAAAGAAATTGGCTGCAGTCGTCCGCCGGTCCAATAGATTTATTGAAACATGTATAAAACTGCCACCAGGACAGACCATGGAAATAGTTGACGCGTTTCACAGACAACATGCTTCAAGGTTTTGAAGCACGTTGTCAGTGTGAAGCGCGTCAACCATTTCCATGGTCTGTGTCCTTGTGGCAGTTTTATACATGTTTCAATAAATCTATTGGACCGGCGGAGTACTGCAGCCAATAACTTTCCCAAATTGTAAGGTTTACTTACCTGGGTTTGCAACTTTTGAACAGCGAACGATATTTCGGACTTTTCCGGGGAACATGGTTGCTGGAAAACAGAGGAAGAGGCGGGTAAATATCTCCTAAACCCAGGCAGGGCAGTATGTTTGCCCCTCTCTATAAATACAGCAAGAGTCTGACATGAAATCTTTATGCCCCGCACCAAAGTGTTCCAGAGCCTGCACACCACTTACTTAATCATGTGATTGGCGTAGGCGCGGGAGCAGCAGGTGCCGTAGCGGCAGAGAGAACAGTGTACATAGGTGGGGTAATGGTTGTGGAAGTCGGGGATGTCGAAGTTGCACTCCAGACAGGTTTGCTTCTCCTCCAAAACCCTGAAACAGGAATTGTACATCATACATTAGTAGCTGCAATAAAATGAAACCAAAACCTGCCCCCTCCCTCCATAAAATGGCTCGCCGACGCCCCCCCCATTCCTCCAATACGTCTTACCGACCCCCTCTCCCGGGCCTCACCGACCCCCCCCCCCTCACGGGAAATGCCTCACCGACCCCCCTCTCCCGGGAAATTCCTCACCGACCCCCCTCTCCCGGGAAACGCCTCACCGACCCCCCCCTCTCCCGGGAAACGCCTCACCGACCCCCCCCTCTCCCGGGAAACGCCTCACCGACCCCTCTCCCGGGAAACGCCTCACCGACCCCTCTCCCGGGAAACGCCTCACCGACCCCTCTCCCGGGAAACGCCTCACCGACCCCTCTCCTATAAAAACTAGCTCACTACCCTCCCTCATACAATTGGCTCACTGCCTTTCCATTAAGTCTTTACTGAGCATGATGAGAGCTGTCAGAAGGCAAGCTGTCCCGATCACAAGATAACTGACAGCCAATCGGTGATCACATGATCAGGGAGCCCATGGATCACCCTCAAATTTTTTAATCTCTGCCAGTGGAAAAGGGTGAACTTCCAAAAATAAAAGTGCCAGTGCATTTTTTTTTTTCACAGGCCAATTTTTATTCCGCAAAGGAGAACATTGACCCGTTTCTAGGCACTGCTTACAGCAAGAAACATTTGCTAGAGTCAAATCCCCAGCATGTGACTGTTACAATCTAGAGGATGATGGGAAATTATATCAGCCAGTGACTAACCTGTTGGGGAATGCTATAATCGGAATCGGCAAGGTGTCAACAGGATGACGAAGAATAGGCTGGGGTGTCACACGGGGTGTGACATCCGGCGGTGGCATCATCGGGGTCTCTACGGTGGTCGTAGAATTCCTGGGGGGTCCTCGAGAGGCTCGGATGGTCACCTGCAAAATAGAAGAAGGAGGGGAGTTATCAGCCTGTCACACCGTGCAGCAGGACAAACGCCACCTGACGTCACTTCCCGTGACTTACCTTAGTCCCGGGCTTCAGCCCCTCCAGCTGGCGCGGTTTGCGGAAGGTTTTGTGATGCTGCAGCTTATGTTCGATCTTGTCCTTTGCGAACAGGAACTGAAGGCGGCATTTGTTACAGTGGTAGACGTTCTTCTGCTTGTGCCACGTATAAAGGGGGAGGGAGAAGAGACAGAAAAAAACACCCCAAAAAGGACACATTAAACACTGCGCTCATGTCAAGAAAACAGAAGTCATAAGGTTACACAAACCCTTCTTCCTTGTACTTCTAACAGCACCTATTTTCCAGTCTTCATTCCCCTGCTCCTGGAATAGGGTCAGCACCTCTTCCAGAACACTTATAAAAGATTAGACTCGCCCGTTTGCCCCTGCAGGGAAGCGGCCCCTTTGCCGCTGCAGGGAAGCGGCCCCTTTGCCGCTGCAGGGAAGCGGCCCCTTTGCTAAAAATTTAAACCTTTGTAAAAAAAAAAAAAGAAATTATTAATAAAAACAGGATTTTTGTAAGCTCTTACTGTAAAATCTGTTTCTCTGAAGTCCATTGGCAGAACCCAATGGCTAATGAAGACGGAGGCTGCGTGTGTCAATGGACGATAGAGAAATGTGCATAAAAAAAAGGTACCTTTGACGTTATCAGCGTTTTATTTCCTAGTATGGCCAGACTAAGTGGGAGGGTACTCTGGCACCACAGAGGATTTCTTCTCCTTCCAGGAGCAACAAAGAGCTACACACATCCCATCATGCATTCTGATGATAGTGAACATTGGGGGCATTCATTGGGCAGGTCCACAAGGAATCAAAAAATGCAAGGGAGTAGGCAATTTTCTAAGAAACAAGTTTCTGCTCTATTAGAATAGTGCTGCCTACGGTTTCCTTCCAAACCAGAGTGCGTTATATGACGCCAAGGGGGTGGGCAAAGCTTAGCAACGCCAAGGGGGTGGGCAAAGCTTAGCAAAAACAGGCAGGAAGTTCCTGTTATATCATAATAGTACCGCCCACTGTTCCCTTCCAGTTGGGAATTGATTAGATGGTGCAAGGGGGTGGGTCGAGATTATAAGAAACATGCAGGAAGTTCCTACTATATTATAGTAGAGACGCCCCCCCTGCAAGCAAGAGACAGCGGCCGCTCCCCCCCTCCACCAAGAGACTACCCGCCTCCACCCGCAGGAGGACACGGCCGCCTCCTCCCCTGCAGGAGGATTAGATGGTGCAATGGGGTGGGTCGAGATCAGAAACATGCAGGAAGTTCCTGCTATTATAGTAGTACCGCTCACTGTTTGGACAGCATCTCTGCCGCCTTCCCCCCAGCCGAAAGAGATGGAGGCCGCCTCCCCCCCCCCCCCCGCCAAAGGAGACGGATGGCCGCCTCCCCTCCCGCTGAAGGAGACGGATGGCCACCTCCCCCCGCCCGCCGAAAGACGGATGCCCGCCTCCCCCCCCCTGCCGAAAGAGACGGATGCCCGCCTCTCCCCCCCCCCCTGCCGAAAGACGGATGCCCGCCTCCCCCCCCCCCCCCGCCGAAAGACGGATGCCCGCCTCCCCCCCCCCCCCTGCCGAAAGAGACGGATGGCCGCCTTCCCAATTTTAGATTTTCCCTGAAGTGAATCTTTAATTAAAAATTAGGTTGTCAGAATTTGGGAACAGAGAACGACAATTCTGAGAGGTCCATTTTGAACATTAAAAAAGGGGTTCAGACGTTCCTGCACCCAGACAGAGCCTCTTACCTGATGACGCATGAAGTGCTGCTGGAAGGCGTTGCCGTTTTTGAACACCTTCATACAGTAGACGCAAAGGAGGTACCGCGTATCTTCATGGTTTAGCCGGAAGTGCGTGTCCACCTCAGCGTAGATGGAGGAGCGGTATGAACACACCTGGAAGACACGTGGAGTGGAACATAGAGGTCAGGAGGAGATATAAAAATCATCCGAATGCAAACGAATATCAGCATGTTTTCATGTTCTATGGTTTCTATGTATTTGCTCATTACAACACAAGTTCACCTTGAGTAACTTTTTACAAAAAATTAACACACCAAGTCCAGTTGTCTCCTATAAAGCACGCAGACTGACCTGGCACACGTAGGGCATCTCTCCCGGTTTGTGGGTGTCCTTCATATGCTGCAAGAACAGAGGTTCGCTGTCAAAGGCCCATTCACAAATCTTGCACTTTGCTGCAATAAAAAGAAGAAGAGATCAGTGACTGCTGCGATCTACGGCCAACGCCCAAAAACAAGATGGCGCTGGTGACGCTCAGCCGGTGGTACCGCCGGTTACTCACTGGTGGACTCGTAGGAGCTGTGGACGTTCTCCAGGTGGCACTGCAGCTGGAAGGGGGTGGCGAACTGGCGGTAGCAGTGCTGGCATGTGGTGTGCCCGTCTACCTCTCCATTCTGCTGGTCCAGCTCCACGTGATGCTTCATGTGATTCATAAACCTTGGGAGGAAGCCAAAGGAATCCCAGATTATTCACACAGCACAAAGGCAATCCTTTCCTGCCCCCGCCCTTCCCTGGATCAGGATATGAAGTTTGGAAAAAAATAGCAAAAACAGGCTTTAACTATTTGCCTACAGGGAACTTTCACCCCCTTCCTGCCCAGGCCAAATTCAGCTTTCAGCGCTGTCACACTTTGAATGACAATTGCGCGGCCATGCAACACTCTACCCATATGACATTTTTATCATTTATTTCACACAAATAGAACTTTCTATTGGTTTTAACAACTGCTGAGTTTTTGCTAAATAAAAAAAAAAAAAAAAAAAAAATGTATAAATATATAAAACTTTTTTTTTTTTAACCACTTTACCGCTGAGTACCGTAGTACTACTGCGGCAAAGTGGCTCGTTATCGTCTGACGACGTAGTACTACGTCGTCAGACACTCCCCTTGTGGGCGGCGCTTGCGTGCCGCCGGAGGCTCGCTCCCGCTGTTTTCAGTCACAGCGGGAGTCGGGCCAGGGGAGGAGCAGCGGCGATCGCCTCTGCTCTTCCCCGATCGTCGGGGATCTAGTGTGGAGATCCGCCTGCTTGTGTAAACAGAGCGGGGGAATCTCCTAAGTGACTTGCAGGGTCAGATTGCAGGGTTCAGCATAGCTGAACATGCGATCTGTCCCTGTGTCACTCAGTCACCTCCCCCCACACGTCAGTAAGCACCAGGCATACATTAACCCCTCCCTCTCCAATAAAATTAACGCCTGCCAGTGTCATATTTACAGTAACAGTGCATATTTATAGCACTGATTACTGTAGTAATGTCACTGGTACCCCCAAAAGTGTCAAAAATGTCAGTCAGGGGGTCCGATCTGTCCGATATGTCGCAGTCCCGCAAAAAAAAAAAAAAAAAAAAAAAAAAAAAAAAAAAAAAAAAAAAAAAAAAAATCGCAGATCGCCGCCATTACTCGTTAAAAAAAAAAAAGACACCAAAAATGACAAAAATCTTTCCCTTAGTAAACGCAATAACTTTTGCACAAACCAATCAAAATACGCTTATTGCGATTTTTTTTACCAAACATATGTAGCAGAAAACAAATTGGCCAAAAATTTAAAAAAATTTTGATTTTTACATTTTTTTGGGGGGAATTTCATATAAAAAAAATGTGAAAAATATTGTTGTTTTCAAAATTGTCGCTCTTTTTTTGTTTATAGTGCAAAAAGTAAAAATCGCACAGGTGATCAAATACCACCAAAAGAAAGCTCTGTTTGTGGGAAAAAAAGGACGTAAATTTAATCTGGGTACGGCGTCGCATGACCGCACAATTGTCTGTTAAAGTCACGCATTGCTGAATCGCAAAATATGGCCCTGGTCAGGAATGGGGTAAAATCTTCCGGTCTTAAAGCGGTTAAAAATACGCTCATTGAGAATTTTTTTGTCAAAGACATGTAGCTAAATACATTTTGGCCTAAATATATGACAAAAATTTAATATATTGGATATTTTTTAACTGTCAAAGTAGAAAATATTGTCGCTCTTTTTTATTAACCACTTAAGCCCCGGAAGATTTTACCCCCTTCCTGACCAGGGTTTTTTTTTGCGATTTTTCACTGCGTGACTTTAAACGGACAATTGCGCGGTCGTGCGACGCTGTACCTAAACGAATTTGACATCCTTTTTTTCCCCACAAACAGAGCTTTCTTTTGGTGGTATTTGATCACCTCTGCGATTTTTTGATCATGCGCTATAAACAAAAAAAGAGCGACAATTTTGCAAAAATAACAATATTTTTCACATTTTTTTATATAAAACTCCCCACCAAAAAAAATGTAAAAATCAAAATTTTTTAACATTTTCGGCCAATTTGTGTTATGCTACATATGTTTGGTAAAAAAAAAATTCACAATAAGCGTAATTTGATTGGTTTGCGCAAAAGTTATCGCGTTTACTAACAAAGGGAAAGATTTCTGTCATTTTTGGTGTTTTTTTTTTTTTTAACGAGTAATGACGGCGATCTGCGTTTTTTTTTTTGCGGGACATGCGACATTGTGGCGGACAGATCGGACCCTTGACTGCCATTTTTGACACTTTTGGGGGGACCAGTGACATTACTGCAGTAATCAGTGCTATACATATGCACTGTCACTGTAGTAATGACTAGTCATTGTAAAAAAAAAAAAAAAAAATAAATAAATAAATAAGGAATAAATAACAAAATAAATAAATATATTATAAAATAAATAATTGTAATTTATAAAAAAAAATAAAACACATACACCAGGAAGAAGATGGCTTTTTGGGCCTTAATAAAAGGTTTAGCTATGCTCTAAATTTGCCATCAGGAGGAAAGGGGTCATCACTGCTCTTACTGGAAAGAATCCCCTCCCAAGCTTATGGTCAAGCCGATACAAAGCACCAACAAACGCTCGAAGCGAAGTGTACAATATGGCTGCCCTGGTGCACCTACCTGATGTTGTTCTTCAGCCTCTTGTTGCAGTGGGGACAGCGGAAGGTGGTGGCCATTTTGGCTCCGCCTTGCATCTGGTAAGTCTGCCCGACGTCCCGGCCGTAATAGAAGTCGTCCACCAACATGATGAGTTTACCCTGCGAGGAGTCCTCGGCGCTCTCCTGGGTCTTGCCGGATTGGGAGGTCATGCCGCCGGGGGTTGTTGCGGTGGCCGGCTTGTCTGGGCTGGTGGACTTTGCCCCTTGCGGGATCAGCTGAGATTCCAAGTTGCCCTTTTTGGAGAAGTCCACGAGGTCGGGGCAGCAGTACTACACAAGGGGGGGGGGGGAGGAGACAGATGGAAGTCCACCATTATTTCCCGCTATTAGATATACTTTCTATCACAGCCAATTAAAGCTTCTTGTGGGTGTGCGCTTTTTAGGAGTCGGAGAAGCCATAACAGCGTTGGAATCTATCAGTGTCAGCAGCAGGTAGGAAGTACAGCCAGGGCTGTACACTATCCAGAAAAGCTAAAGGATGGTGGACAGACTTACGAAAATATCAAAATTTCCTTGATGGGTGGGGCCAGTCAATATAAGTGGGCGTTCCTAAGCAGGCAGCATTTGCATAGGCAACGCCCACCTTCAATGCTAAACCTCCATGACTGAAATCCAATAAATAAAAGGGGCTCGTCCAGGAAGTCAATGCATTAATTCTTCCAATTCAAATACTGCTCTACCAACGCGTTTCGCTTTGTCAAGAGCTTGGCCGTATTCTACAGCTAGGGACGTACTGATATCAGTATTGCTGCAGATACCAATCATTTGCATGAGAATCGGTACTTGCCCAAATGCTCCCGATACTTTTTGGTGCTGCGATTTGCGTCAATACATAATGAATGGGCGCAAATCGTACCGCAAAAAGTTTGGATTTTCCCCCCACTGCTCCTGTGTGTATAGAAGGGAAAAGCGCCATCTAGTGGGCAGTTTAAAAAAAGGTTCGAACTCTCAGTACCTATCTGGCCACATGTAAAACATTCTACATAGGTGTCCCGGTCCGCCAACGATAGCAAATCAGGGAGGTGCTCACAAGGCTGGAAGAGATGTAGAGGCGGTCCCGCCCCCAAGCTGACATCCTTTCCGCCCTATACCCACAGGGTTCCTGAACTTCTCCAGCCCTGTGAGCACCTCCAGTGGCTGTGATTTGCTACCATCGGCGGAATGAGACACCTATGTCGATTATTTTGAATGTGGCCAGATAGGTACTGAGCTCTAAGATTTATTTTTAAACTGCCCACTAGATGGCGCTTTTCCCTTCCTATACACACACAAGCCATAGAGTACGACTAAGCTATTGACAGAGCGAAACACGTCGGAAAGGTTGGTGAAGCAGTCCATGCACCAAAGGAATTAAAATATTTTCATCCAAGGCTTTTATAACAGAGCGTGTCTTCTTTTTATTGCTTAAATATTGGGTTAATGAAGCGGATAGCAAGCTGCCACAAGCTCGCCCCCCTTTGGTCGGAGAAGGGTATGACTGCCTGCTGCACAGTAATGAAGTCCTTTTACAGACGTGTGGGACAGTAATAGACTTACACACATATGTCCTCGAAGGGCTTCCATGACTCGGAAGGAAGTCTGACACCTCGGGCAATGCTTTCTATCCAGGTTTTCCTGCGGGGTCACAGATGGGGAGGAAACTGTAAAAGCAGAGAGAAGTGTCACGGGTGTCCGGCAGGCCCTGTGGGACCCAACTCAATGTCCTATTTGCATAGACCTACCTGTTACCCCGATTGGCTCTATCTGGATGCTCTTCTGTACTGTGCCCAAGCTGGGGCCGGTGCCGTTATTGCCCACGGTGCTGGAGAGAATGAGCTGGGTGGAATTCTGGGTGGTCGTCTGGCAGCCGCTCATGGCGTTGACAAACTTCACCACGTCATTGGTCTCGCCGGTGCTCTTCACCGCCACAAAGCTGGCAATGCTCACTGCTCAGAACAAGAGGGATCATTTAATGTGTATCCAGCCCACTGGAAACCCTTTTTTTGCTTGCAACCCCTCCAGGCTGGGGGTGGGCTTTATCGTGGACCCATGCTTTATCTATACAGGTTCTCTTCGATGTACCTCTAACCCAGCAGCACATGCTTTGCTTTAGCTCCTCCACTGATCTATTCAGCCACCAGGAAGGGAAGAAGACACCCTGGATGTTTTCCGAGTCCCTTTAGTCTAGGGGTGGGCAACTGTGGCCCTCCAGCTGTTGCGGAACTACATGTTTCATGAGGCACTGCAAGACTGACAGTTACAAGCATGATCCCCAGAGGCATAGGGCAGGATGGGAAGGCCCACAGTTCCTGCCAGGAGGCACGATGGGAAGGCCCACAGTTCCTGCCAGGAGGCACAATGGGAAGGCCCACAGTTCCTGCCAGGAGGCACGATGGGAAGGCCCACAGTTCCTGCCAGGAGGCACGATGGGAAGGCCCACAGTTCCTGCCAGGAGGCACGATGGGAAGGCCCACAGTTCCTGCCAGGAGGCACGATGGGAAGGCCCACAGTTCCTGCCAGGAGGCACGATGGGAAGGCCCACAGTTCCTGCCAGGAGGCACGATGGGAAGGCCCACAGTTCCTACCAGGAGGCACAATGGGAAGGCCCACAGTTCCTACCAGGAGGCACAATGGGAAGGCCCACAGTTCCTGCCAGGAGGCACAATGGGAAGGCCCACAGTTCCTGCCAGGAGGCACAATGGGAAGGCCCACAGTTCCTGCCAGGAGGCACAATGGGAAGGCCCACAGTTCCTGCCAGGAGGCACAATGGGAAGGCCCACAGTTCCTGCCAGGAGGCACGATGGGAAGGCCCACAGTTCCTGCCAGGAGGCACGATGGGAAGGCCCACAGTTCCTGCCAGGAGGCACGATGGGAAGGCCCACAGTTCCTGCCAGGAGGCACGATGGGAAGGCCCACAGTTCCTGCCAGGAGGCACGATGGGAAGGCCCACAGTTCCTGCCAGGAGGCACGATGGGAAGGCCCACAGTTCCTGCCAGGAGGCACGATGGGAAGGCCCAAAGTTATTGCCAGGAGGCACGATGGGAAGGCCCAGAGTTATTGCCAGGAGGCACGATGGGAAGGCCCAAAGTTATTGCCAGGAGGCACGATGGGAAGACACACAGTTACTGCCAGGAGGCACGATGGGAAGACACACAGTTACTGCCAGGAGGCACGATGGGAAGACACACAGTTACTGCCAGGAGGCACAATGGGAAGACACACAGTTACTGCCAGGAGGCACGATGGGAAGACACACAGTTACTGCCAGGAGGCACGATGGGAAGACACACAGTTCCTGCCAGGAGGCATGATGGGATTTGTTCATTTGTGCAACAGCTGGAGGGCCACAGTTTGCCAGAGCTTACACAGGGTTAGGGTTGAGATTTGTCATCCTGTCCCAATGTGACAGCACTGGGCCAATCACCACGGAGGAAAGGAAGGGGGGCAAGTCACATGCGCCTCCATACCTGGGAGTACTGGGCATGTTCTTTATTCCTGGAGGTGGAATGCAGCAGTGGGGGAGCAAAGTGACAATTCTTTCTGATAAATGTTCCACTAAAAGGATTTTTTTTCCCCATTTTAAAAGCGATGGGAGCACCGGGGCCATGGATACACTTGCATCTGGAATATGTCCCTACAACCCACCATCGTGGCCACGACACTTCATCTGATATCCAAACCTCCCTATCCCCTTGTAACTTGAAAGAAAAAAAATAAAAAATTCCAGATCATGTGACACTCCATAGGATTCCTCGTCTGTATACAGAAGGTGGGGTCGTTCTTTGGGTATCCATACCACTGCCTGCCAGACCAGATGCTTCCTATTGGCTGCCCAGAGGCAGGATACTAACAGGATTCAGAGGCGCGGGTCTGCAGCAGTGACAAGGGGAACTATTGGGGACCGACCAGCATCAGTCACGTGTCTAAAGAGATCATCTTTTTGTTTTTTTCTTTTCCTTACCTAGTTTGGGGTTTGTGCTGGGATTATTCTGGTTCTGCGGAATGGTCAGCGTCTGCATCGGCTGCTGCATCGTGATCTGCCGGAGGGGCTGGCTGGGCGACAGCGTGGTCGACGTGCTGGAGATCGGCTTGCTGACCTGCGCCTGAGACTGCGGCACCGGGCTCCTTATAGTCAGGGTGGCCGGTATGACCGTGGTGAAAGTGTTGGTGGCGGGACGCACGGGGACGTTGGAATTTGGTCGGACCTGGGTCATTTGTGAAAAGACCTGGGGGACGCCTACTCCTTGCTTCATAAACTGAGTGCCCGGAGCTGGAAGAAAGAAAAAAAAAAAAAAGAAGAGAAGAATTTAGAACAGGCCAGTCTGTACCCAAGAAGGCCCAACAGGGCCAGCCAGTGCCCAAGAAGGCCAGCCAGTGCCCAAGAGGGCCCAAAAGGGCCAGCCAGTGCCCAAGAAGGCCCAACAGGGCCAGCCAGTGCCCAAGAAGGCCAGCCTGTGCCCAAGAGGGCCAGGTTATATATTCAAATCTCACCTGGTACGATGGTGATGGGCCTGACCGTCTGTCCCTGCTGAACGTTCAGAACGATTCCTACTTGATTCATGGCGTTCACCGTGTTTACTGTATTCTGCACCGGCCGGACGTTCCTAACCGGAAAACCCTGCAAGGAAAAAAACATTGGTGGAAACGGGTCACAACTCAAATTATCATTCTTCTGAGCATGCGAGAAGTAGTGCAGGGAGCCAATAAAGTGCATTTTCCCTAGAAAGTGCAAGTATTGTAGGTCTTTTTGGGAACACTGAAATGCAAAGTGCACTTTGAGAGCAACCATCCCTTTTTTTCCCAACCTGTGCTGTGATGAAGATGGGCTGCGCCGTCATTGAGTTGTTGGTGCCGTGGTTGGCGTTCTGCATGACTTGCATGGGTCGCAGCATGGGCTGGGTCATCATGGTGCTGATACCAGATGTGGTATTCTGGGTCAGGATGAGAGGCTGGGAGGTGGAGTGCATGATTGGCGTGGAACCTGAAAAGAGGAAAACAATGAAGGTTATAGGTTGAGCTCCTTCATTCCATCCTATACAATGGTTTCAAGCAAAGTGGAAATTTCCAATCTGAAATGTATAAGCAAACAAACAAGTCAACACTGTAGGCAGCATGCAAGGCCTGAAAGCACCTGCGTTGTCCTCAAATCCGTTTTCTGCACTATACTGGATAGAATCCCCCAGGGGTCAGAGTGCATGAGACACTTGGTCCTGTTCCAAGTCTGTGCAATGGTTGCTGAGCTAGCATGGCTGACATGGCTCCACCTCTCTCCAACCATGTTGCTCAGCAGAAGAATAAAGCCTAAGTAAACAGCGCTCGTCTCTAGCGGCAGGCATGTGCTGGAGACAAGTAACATCATTTGCCAAAGCAGGGTGGGTAAAGGTGAATCTTCATGTCTATGCGTGCTGACTATAGCTCCTTTCCAGGCTGAAGCCCAATTTATAAGCGTCCTATGGGGGAACCAGTGCACAGCATTGTAGCCCCTACAATCTCTATTTTTACTGGCTGGCGACTTGTGTTGTGATCCGAGCTGACCCCTCCCCTCTGCTGTCACCTGAGAAACCCTTTCAGGTCTCACCGCTTTATTAGTGCAAACTTGAAGTATCACCACCAAGGGTTGTGGAATCCTCCTAAAGGACAAAGTTCAAGTAACACTTGCTTCAGCACAAATCCGCGTTGTGCAGTAAAATTAAAATTAAAAAAAATCAATCATTTTTAGGTCTGTATGTGCTGACTGTAGCTCCACCCTAGGCTGAAGCCCAATTTGTGAGCATCCTATAGGGGAGCCAGAGCACAGCAGCTCCTGCCTGGTCTCCTCTTTTTTACTGGCAGGTAACATGCTTTGAGAGCCCCTGCTGTGACCTGAAAAGCTTGTAGCGCCACCTCGACTGTACTAAGCCCACCGATCATCCTAAGAGACCCCCTCTCTCATTTCATGGAGGCTTCTAGACGTCTACTCACCGCTGTTATTGGCAATAAGAGTCAGCAACGTCTTCTTGGTGTTGTCTGTGTTCTGGGTGATGGTGTTGGTCACAGTGGCGGCCGTAGTGTATTGGGTGCCCAGCGTCTGAGCGACAATAGGAAGGGTTGCTGTGACTGGCTGGATGTTGACAGACACTGAAAGAAAAGACGGCGGATCACATATCAGATTGCAACTCAACAACGTGTTATGAAATAATGCAAAGAAACCTGAAGAGTCACAAAGGGCAGCAACCATGGAAATCAAATTTTAGGCTCCTGTAATTGGCTGCCATAGGTTACCATTTTAACCCCTCCTGTGGGCCCAGGAGCATTACATGTGGTCAATGTGGCTGGCTGTGTCGGTGATCGTTCTACCGACACCTAATCGTTACACTTTAAATGACTCCACCCACTGCCCCACCTCCTTTCTGTTCAGGATGCTGGTGAACATAGCGTTATTGTCTTTCGATAAGCCCCATGAAATCATTGCCCTCTACACCCATCAGCTGCAAGACAGCCACGTCAACCACCAGTCCGGCACGTGGCAACTCTGTATGGAGAAAGATCTTCCCAAACCAACAACCCCATAACCTCTTTGCGCTACAAGATACAAGATAGGAAGGTACCTGTGTTGGTCTTGTCCATATAGCCATAATCCTCCACCACCGAGTCTTCGATCACATCGCTGATCTTCTGCCATGGCTCCAGCTCCTCCTCCTCACACTCCATAAACAGATCCGTGTCCATCTTGCTAAAGGCAAAAAAAAAAAAATAATACATTAGTGTCTGTAAACCAAAACCACACCCTTCTCTGAAGTGTCTCCTTTTGGTCTGTTAATTAGAACGGTGAAAGGGTATTATTGACCTCCTTCCTCCTGCTGGTGACCCCTCTAGTGATCTAAAGATCTATATAGAGGAATCAGGACCTCCTTCCTTCTGCTGGTGACCCCTCTAGTGATATAAAGATCTATATAGAGGAATCAGGACCTCCTTCCTTCTGCTGGTGACCCCTCTAGAGATATAAAGATCTATATAGAGGAATCAGGACCTCCATCCTCCTGCTGGTGACCCCTTTCGTGATATAAAGATCTATATAGAGGAATCAGGACCCCCTTCCTCCTGCTGGTGACCCCTCTAGTGATATAAAGATCTATATAGAGGAATCAGGACCTCCATCCTCCTGCTGGTGACCCCTTTCGTGATATAAAGATCTATATAGAGGAATCAGGACCCCCTTCCTCCTGCTGGTGACCCCTCTAGTGATATAAAGATCTATATAGAGGAATCAGGACCTCCTTCCTCCTCCTGGTGACCCCCTCTAGTGATATAAAGATCTATATAGAGGAATCAGGACCTCCTTCCTCCTGCTGGTGACCCCTCTAGTGATATAAAGATCTATATAGAGGAATCAGGACCCCCTTCCTCCTGCTGGTGACCCCTCTAGTGATATAAAGATCTATATAGAGGAATCAGGACCTCCTTCCTCCTCCTGGTGACCCCCTCTAGTGATATAAAGATTTATATTGAGAAATCAGGACCTCCTTCCTCCTGCTGGAGATCCCTCTAGTGATATAAAGATCTATATAGGAGGAATCAGGACCTACTTCCTCTTGCAGATGATCCCTTTAGCGATATAAAGATCAGTTATGTAAAGGCGTTGTCAATAAAAGAATCTATAGTAAACATAATACTGGTTCCATACTGTTTCCATGGAGACCACAATTGCTCCTCAAACCAGTTCTCAACCAGTTGTATATGCACTCCAGTTGTCCTTTTCTTGGAGTTTGAGGGACACAGAAGTCTCACACCTTTGGGTTATACTCCCGCCTAAGGTAGTATTAGGCACTGGCAAAAAAAAAAAAAAAACTGAAGGCCAGACCAGGATAACCCATCCTACTCCCTGGATGCCTCAGTTTTGTAGTAAAGCGGTACCATGGGCATAATCATAAACAGAGGGGTTGAACTTGTGTCATTCAATGGACCCAACAAAATTACCGTCCGACTCTCAGAGTCGGCAGGTAAGTGAACATAACAAACGTTTCGTTGTAGGAAGAAACACAATCTAAACTGAGGGGCAGAGGGAAGGGTGGGGCCTTTTAAAAAATTGTAATTGATTGCGTTTCCGGTAGGAAGGAGCCTATCATCTCTCACTGTTGGGCCGTCCTGGAAGGAGAGGGGAGAGATCCTAATTTTCTCGCTCATTCATTGGAGGGACAAAAAAACCTAAAGAGCCATCTGAAATACCTCATCACAAGAGCTGGCATCACATGAAGCCTGAACCTCCACCTGGTAAAACATGTGAATAGAAGACCAGGTGGCAGCCTTGCAAATTTAGGAAACATTTGCTTAATTCCAAAAATGCTAAGAAACACTCTCAGAATTAAATATTATGTGCCTTGACACGAAAGGGTAGAACCGGATACTTGAAACCATCAGCTCCAATGGTGGTCAGCCTATGCTGCAATCTAGAATTATGGTAGAACAAAAAGCCAGTGCATCCTTACAGGGACCATCTGGAGTTCCTTCTTTCAGAAAGAAGCGGTGGCCGAGAGATTCTAACAGCCCAAACCACTTATATACTTATATTATTACTTACTATATCCTCAGAGATGGCTGACATAACTTCCTTGATAAAGGCTCTTTTGCCGAAACGCGTAGGAAACCTGAATACCCTCCCTATTAAGATCCAACGCCATACAAGAAGCGTGGACCAATAGAGAGATATTACTGTCACCCTACCAATATGTCACTTCTTTCATACTCTTTCACCTTCACCTATGGGTCTATAAACTATACACCTATGTACTACACCTGTTGTGATCTCGACAAAAATATATATTCATTACCTTGTATGGTTATACAAAATAAATCTTATTTTATTATATTCAAGATATGATTTAATGTGTTAGCCCTTTAAAGTCCCATACTTTGACCTGAGGCACCAAAACCCTCCCTTCCAAATATTCCGGGGTGATGGCTAAACCAAACTAAAACTTCTTTGGGAATCACACCTACAAAATGCCAGTGCACCCTTACAGGGACCATCTGCAGTTCCTTCTTTCAGAAAGAAGCGGTGGCCGAGAGATTCTCACAGCCCAAACCACATCCAGACAATGAAAGGAAAATTTAATTTTAGATGAACAAAAGATGGACAGAGTGATGGATGAACGAAGATGGACAGAGCGATGGATGAACGAAGATGGACAGAGAGATGTCTTGGTTAAAGTGAAAGGCAGAAAATACCTTAAGAAAAGGAAGTTCTGGGCCTCATCACCTCATCCCTATGTAAACCCAGAAAGGGTTCTGTGCAGGATAAGTTTGCACATAGCACCTAGTAGAGGGGATGGTCACGAGGAAACCCACCTTGTGAGATTACAGGGAGGAATGGTTCTAATGAAGTCATTCTTAACTAGGGTTCCTCCAGAAGTTGCTATGAGTTCCTTGATCTGTGACTGATCAACCGACCTCCCAATTTATGATGCCTCAACAATTCCAGGGCTAACTCCACTTGGCAGAGCCAGCTGCTTGAACCCTATGATCTCTGGGCTGCATTCTGACCACCACTCTAAGGTCATGCTTTCCTCAGGCCACCAATGTAAGGGGTATTTTTTCAATAACCTCCAATAAAGCAGGGGTTCCCTGAAAGCTGAAAATTGATTCAAGAGGTCCTCTGGGACAAAAAGGTTGAGAGAGGCTGCTCTAAAGGGTTCAAATGGTGGTTTTCTAATGAACAGAAAGAACCAGATTCAGATCCCACAGAGCCATTGGGGAATGAACAAGGAAAGCTACATGGAAGACCTCCAGGATAAAGGTCCTAAAAGAGAGACCAGTGGTCTCTGAAATGGAATAGAAAGGGCAGAAACCTGTCCATTGGCAGCACCAAGAGCCAAACACTGGTCCAAACCCAGCTTCAGGAAGCAGAGGGTTCTTCCCAAGGAGAAACTCCTGGAGCGGAAGGCCCCGAGGCCCACACCAAGTGAGGTATGCCTTCCATGTCCGATGACAGACCTGGTAAGAAGTAAAAAAGCCTAGCTTTTAAGATTGTGGACCCCCGCAGGACCTAGTCTGTTGGGCCTTCCAAGCCCAACAGACTCGCATCGGTCACAAGGATCTTCCAAACTGGAAGATGAAACTTCTATTCAAGGAGTTGCATCCTGAACCACCAAGCAAGGGACAACCTGGTCCTCTATACCAAATGGATTAGTCGGTTCCAGGGCTGGATTGACTTGAATTGTAGAGGTCTGGGGTGAAATTGGGCTAATGGGACAGTCAAGAAGAAGGCTACTGTAACGGATCAACCAGCACCCCCACCTGGTTGCTCCGTTGACAGATGCTCCTAGTGCTTCCCGAGGGCTCCAAGCACTCCACCTGACACAATAACCACCTCAGACCCCATGAAATGCCGCAGCTTGGTTGGGGTCTCACCGCCTCTTACCCACCCTGGAAATACGACAAGGCTCCAGGTTCCTGTGGGTAACCCTCTCTTTCCCCAGAGAGTGAAGCAGGAACAAGCTCTTACACAAGTTCTTACAAGAGCTTAGTGATTATCCAAGGGAGTATGAAGAGGATAGCAATCCCTTGAAGCAGGTTCCCCCAATGAGAGAGAGGACTCTCGATTGAGGGTGAAGTGTTCACCCTCAAACTTTAATGGTACAGCTGCACTTTTATACAGTTTTCCCCCACACGCTTACCGCCCAGGTGGACCTTGTTGGGGACAGGACATAACATTCACAATCCAATAGAAACAGGGTTTTACACTGTTTCATTCCCATACAGTGTACACAATCTCTCCCCTCTGGCTGATTACAGTATCATATGCAGATGAAAGTGTATACAGGAACAGATTTTAACCTAAACTAATTATCTAGCCATCTGGACAGAACAATGTGAGGTCATTAACATTTAACAATGGAACAAGCACAATCCACATTCCATTTCAATACCCAAATAATAGAAAAGTCTGCCAATGACAGTCTGTGTGTCTCTCTCACAGACAAGCACACAATACACATTATCTCGGAGGCAGACTTCATGGCAATGGTCTATAACAGTCTTAAGTCTCCCAGTGTAAAGTGGGAATAAATCTTCATATTTCTATATGAAGATATTGCTGACAAATATTACTGTCCCATCTGAAGCAATTCAAACCATTAAGTATCTGTTTTTCACTTCCAGTGACAGTGAATGCTGTCACATAAGGCCAAATCCACTCATTCAAAAGCAGAGACACTGACAACTCCTGGACTGGAGAGCTGGAATAGGAGATTGAAGAGTCTGAAGATTCTCCTTAGGGAGAAAGACCTTGGCCTGGGCTGTATCGAGGAGTGGATCCAGAGATTTTAAAACTGTTCCAAGTTGCAGGGTCTATCTGAACCGTTGTAGCGCCTGGACCGTTGGGCTACCATGCAGAGCTGCACCAGATCTTGCACTCTCCAGTTTTAGTAAATCAACCCCATTGTCCGAAAGAGCCCCTGCTGACTAGTCCCTCAACAGAAGGTCATCTAAGTATCCTACAATGGGGATGCCTTCAGAGTGCAGTGGAGCTAGAACCAAGGCCAGCATCTTGGCAAACAACGGAGCTGCAGATGATGGTGTGACAGGAATCACTTTGGGCATGAGGGTTTTGGACCCCAAATTCCTTTAAAGAGGTTGGGAGGCACCATGTCCAGCCTTGTGTGGCTTTATGTTTAAGTCACCCTGCATCTTTTATGGATGCAGGGTGACCGGGAGGGTGGTGTACACCGAGAATATGGTTTGGACTACTTCAAATGGGACAGTAATATGCATTACCAGTATCTCTAAGGAAATATGGAGATCTATCTTATTCCTATATACTGTAAGGCACAGGAAGTGCAACTCCTAATTTGGGCATCCAGGAACTATGAGAGACACCATGTCTGCTAATCAATGTGTATTAGCTGCAGAGAGAGGGGGAATTGTTTCCAGCAGCCCCTCCTAAAGAATGTCTACTGATTAACTAAGTGCTTTTGTCTAAAATAGGACAGTATGTTAATTGGGTCTGAGACTATTGATAAGTATGTTAATGGTCTCACCTGGCTGTCTACTAAGGATGTAATTACACAGACATTGTTCATGTGGTATTTTCAAAAAGTGTATATAAATGCTGCGTTTCTTTCAATAAACGAGCAGAAGAGAGTTATTCTCACTTGACCTCAATACGGAGCCTTGTCTCGTACTTGGGGGGGGGGTGTGGAATTATTTGTATGGGCTTCATGTATGGCAGATTGGAGTGGTCGATAGCTGTCCTGGTGTTAGGGAGCGGATTATCCTACACGACTGTAACCCCTTTCATACTTTGGGGTGTCGTTACAGATGGGCTGAAGGGCAAGGCCACAAACTGGCAGTGTAGGAGCCCCAGAGCAAAACAAAGGAAACTATGCATTGGGAAGAGGAGGATATGAAGGTAAAACAAAAGGCAAATGTCTTCCTATAAAGAAGGTGCTTCCATGCAGAATTTCAGAACTGGAATAAAGACATTGAGAGCTTCGGAGGTCCAAGATGGGCTTGATACACCTTTGGGTTTAGGAATGGTGAAAAGGTTGGAGTAATATCTTTACAAAGGTTTTGCTGTAGAAACTGGGGAAATATGACAACGAAAACAAGGAGACCCAAGAGGCCTCAATGGAGATCTGCTAATCCTTTTTAAAGGGATGTTGACCAGTCAGCCATAGCAACGCCAAGTAATCAAAAATATGGAATGAAGAGCAGAACAGGCCCAGCAAGAACATTGTTCTAGAAATTATTTTCCTGTGAGTGCATTTTTATCTAGTTTTTAATCATAAAATAAAGGGTACTGCACCAGAGCCTGTGCGCATTTCTCTCGTTTCTATGACTCCACCAGGATAAGCTCATCTGCCAAAGACTAAGGAATCGGAGTCTCCACCAAGGCTGAAGGCAGCTCAAAGCAATATTTGCAGGAAGAGGGCACAGGAACTCGCTTGTGGCCTCTGCCGATAGAGTTGGCCAATACCTGGAGGATTTGGGCAACATGACTTTCCGGACCCACCCGCGAAAAGTGAAAATTCACGAAATAGAAAAACCCTATTAAAATACACTGTAGGCATGATTTTTTTACGGTCACTGTACTTTTAAAACACACTTAAAACAATAGAAACTCATTTAACCGCTTACTAACCGCCCGCAGTCAAATGACGGCGGAGCGGTGTACCCATTATCCTGGGACGCCGTCATATGACAGCGCACCAGAACAGCCTCTCTCCCCGGAGCGGCGATCGTGACCGCACCGTGTTGCTAGGACACGGCGCGATCCCGATCTCGGTAAAGAGTCAATGACATGACTCTTTACCCATGTGATCGGCTGTGTCCAATCACAGCCGGTCACATTTAAATGAGGAAGTGCCGTTATTCGGCTCACACTGTCAGTGTGTGAGCCAAGGAGAGCTGATCAGCGGCTCCTCCTCATAGGGGACACAGAGAAATGTAATCAGGGCACTGATCACCAGTGCCCTGATTACACAAGAGGGAAATAAACTGCCATAACTGCCCACCATCAGTGCCCACAGTGCTGCCAGTCAGTGCCCATCAGTGCCTGCTCATCTAGGCACTGATGAGCACTGACTGGTAGCACTATGGGCACTGAGTGTGGGCACTGATGGTGCTGCCCATCTGTGCCGCCTCTCAGTGCCACCTATCAGTGCTCATCAGTGAGGCATATTAGTACCTCCTCATCAGTGCCCGTCAGTGCAGCCTCATCAGCGCACATCAGTGAAGGAGAAAAACTTTATTTATTTTCGAAATTTACCCACAGAAAATAAGAAAAACTTTTTTTTTTTCAAAATTTTCTTACTTTTTTCATTTTTTTTGTAAGAAATAAAAAACCCAGAGGTGATTAAATACCACCAAAAGAAATCTCTATTTGTGTGAAAAAAAATGATAAAAATTTCATATGGGTACAGTGTAGCATGACTGCGCAATTGTCATTCAAAGTGTAAGAGCGCTGAAAGCTGAACATTGGCCTGGGCAACAGCTATGGAAAACACAAAAATATTTCATTTTCAATGATTTAATTAGTAAAATATCATTACAGGAAAAAAAAAAAAAAAACGCAATATACCGGGACCGCAAAAACTGAAGCGCGATGGAGCGGGGGTTTACTGTATATATGAACAGTGCTGATAAATTACCATCAAAAGAAAGCTCTATTTGCGTGAAAAGAAATGATATTTCTAGATTGTAAGCTCTAAGGAGCAGGGCCCTCTGATTCCTCCTGTATTGAATTGTCTTCCTTCACATTGTAAAGCGCTGCGCAAACTGTTGGCGCTATATAATATTATAAATGTCATTTGGGAGAAGTGTTACATGACCGCACAACTACCAATTAAAGTAGCGCTGTGCTGAACAGAAAAAATGGCCTGATCATGAAGGGGGTAAATCTTCCGGGAGCTGAGGTGGTTAATGGAGGAAAACAAAACAGTGACCACACAGGACACACATACGGGCTGATCAGGAGGGCGGGGGTTGGATACGTTACCTTTATTGATCGCCGTTCAACCGCAATAAATTTTCAAAAACGACTCGTCAGAGACCTGGAGGGGGAGAGCGGGGAGAATTAATATACAATATATCTATAAAAAAATGTAAAATCAATCAATCATAATAATGACATGTGCAGAAAGCGGAGCTGTGCTTGTCCTGCCAGCGGTGGCCAGCAGATGGCGGCAGAGATCCCCAAAAACCCAGTGCAGAAAGTGGAGCTGAGGTACATTGTGTCACTGCTGGGAGGAGGAGGAGGAGGAGGGGAAAGATACATTGTATGACTGCTGGGAGGAGGAGGAGGGCAGATACATTGTATCACTGCTGGGAGGAGGAGGAGGGCAGATACATTGTATACTCTGCATCTTTACATATACTGGTTTTAAAGGTGGAGGATAAAAAACAAAAAAAAAAAAAAAAAACAAAAACCCTACTCGTCTTTTCTGACTGTTTTTCCCTAGTTTTGCATTTGGCTAGGGTCAGTGTCACTACTGGTAGTATGAGGAGATACCTGGACCCTATAGAGGGGGGTCAGTGTCACTACTGGTAGCATGAGGCCATACCTGGACCCTATAGAGGGGGTCAGTGTCACTACTGGTAGTATGAGGCCATACCTGGGCCCTATAGAGGGGGTCAGTGTCACTACTGGTAGTATGAGGCCATACCTGGGCCCTATAGAGGGGGGTCAGTGTCACTACTGGTAGTATGAGGTCATACCTGGACCCTATAGAGGGGGTCAGTGTCACTACTGGTAGCATGAGGCGATACCTGGACCCTATAGAGGGGGGTCAGTGTCACTACTGATAGCATGAGGCCATACCTGGACCCTATAGAGGGAGGTCAGTGTCACTACTGGTAGCATGAGGCCATACCTGGACCCTATAGAGGGGGGTCAGTGTCACTACTGGTAGTATGAGGAGATACCTGGACCCTATAGAGGGGGGTCAGTGTCACTACTGGTAGTATGAGGCCATACCTGGGCCCTATAGAGGGGGTCAGTGTCACTACTGGTAGTATGAGGCCATACCTGGGCCCTATAGAGGGGGGTCAGTGTCACTACTGGTAGTATGAGGTCATACCTGGACCCTATAGAGGGGGTCAGTGTCACTACTGGTAGCATGAGGCGATACCTGGACCCTATAGAGGGGGGTCAGTGTCACTACTGATAGCATGAGGCCATACCTGGACCCTATAGAGGGAGGTCAGTGTCACTACTGGTAGCATGAGGCCATACCTGGACCCTATAGAGGGGGGTCAGTGTCACTACTGATAGCATGAGGCGATACCTGGACCCTATAGAGGGGGGTCAGTGTCATTACTGGTAGTATGAGGCCATACCTGGACCCTATAGAGGGGGGTCAGTGTCACTACTGGTAGCATGAGGACATACCTGGACCCTATAGAGGGGGGGCAGTGTCACTACTGGTAGCATGAGGCCATACCTGGACCCTATAGAGGGGGGTCAGTGTCACTACTGGTAGCATGAGGCCATACCTGGACCCTATAGAGGGGGGGGGGGCAGTGTCACTACTGGTAGCATGAGGCCATACCTGGACCCTATAGAGGGAGTCAGTGTCACTACTGGTAGCATGAGGCCATACCTGGACCCTATAGAGGGGGGTCAGTGTCACTACTGATAGCATGAGGCCATACCTGGACCCTATAGAGGGAGGTCAGTGTCACTACTGGTAGCATGAGGCCATACCTGGACCCTATAGAGGGGGGTCAGTGTCACTACTGATAGCATGAGGCGATACCTGGACCCTATAGAGGGGGGTCAGTGTCACTACTGGTAGCATGAGGCCATACCTGGACCCTATAGAGGGGGGGGGGCAGTGTCACTACTGGTAGCATGAGGCCATACCTGGACCCTATAGAGGGAGTCAGTGTCACTACTGGTAGCATGAGGCCATACCTGGACCCTATAGAGGGGGTCAGTGTCACTACTGGTAGCATGAGGCCATACCTGGACCCTATAGAGGGGGTCAGTGTCACTACTGGTAGCATGAGGCCATACCTGGACCCTATAGAGGGGGTCAGTGTCACTACTGGTAGTATAGAGATCCTTACACATTAACCAGTCCATACCAGTATAGATCCCAATGCAATTTTACCCAGTCCATACCAGTATAGATCCCAACGCATTACCCAGTCCATACCAGTATAGATCCTAACACATTACCCAGTCCGTACCAGTATAGATCCTAACACATTACCCAGTCCGTACCAGTATAGATCCTAACACATTACCCAGTCCATACCAGTATAGATCCTAACACATTACCCAGTCCGTACCAGTATAGATCCCAACGCATTACCCAGTCCGTACCAGTATAGATTCTAACACATTACCCAGTCCATACCAGTATAGATCCTAACACATTACCCAGTCCATACCAGTATAGATCCTAACACATTACCCAGTCCGTACCAGTATAGATCCCAACGCATTACCCAGTCCGTACCAGTATAGATTCTAACACATTACCCAGTCCATACCAGTATAGATCCTAACACATTACCCAGTCCATACCAGTATAGATCCCAACGCATTACCCAGTCCATACCAGTATAGATCCTAACACATTACCCAGTCCGTACCAGTATAGATCCTAACACATTACCCAGTCCATACCAGTATAGATCCTAACACATTACCCAGTCCGTACCAGTATAGATCCTAACACATTACCCAGTCCATACCAGTATAGATCCTAACACATTACCCAGTCCGTACCAGTATAGATCCTAACACATTACCCAGTACGTACCAGTATAGATCCTAACACATTACTCAGTCCATACCAGTATAGATCCTAACACATTACCCAGTCCGTACCAGTATAGATCCTAACACATTACCCAGTCCATACCAGTATAGATCCTAACACATTACCCAGTCCATACCAGTATAGATCCTAACACATTACCCAGTCCGTACCAGTATAGATCCCAACGCATTACCCAGTCCGTACCAGTATAGATTCTAACACATTACCCAGTCCATACCAGTATAGATCCTAACACATTACCCAGTCCATACCAGTATAGATCCCAACGCATTACCCAGTCCATACCAGTATAGATCCTAACACATTACCCAGTCCGTACCAGTATAGATCCTAACACATTACCCAGTCCGTACCAGTATAGATCCCAACGCATTACCCAGTCCGTACCAGTATAGATTCTAACACATTACCCAGTCCATACCAGTATAGATCCTAACACATTACCCAGTCCATACCAGTATAGATCCCAACGCATTACCCAGTCCATACCAGTATAGATCCTAACACATTACCCAGTCCGTACCAGTATAGATCCTAACACATTACCCAGTCCATACCAGTATAGATCCTAACACATTACCCAGTCCGTACCAGTATAGATCCTAACACATTACCCAGTCCATACCAGTATAGATCCTAACACATTACCCAGTCCGTACCAGTATAGATCCTAACACATTACCCAGTACGTACCAGTATAGATCCTAACACATTACTCAGTCCATACCAGTATAGATCCTAACACATTACCCAGTCCATACCAGTATAGATCCTAACACATTACCCAGTCCGTACCAGTATAGATCCTAACACATTACCCAGTACGTACCAGTATAGATCCTAACACATTACTCAGTCCATACCAGTATAGATCCTAACACATTACCCAGTCCATACCAGTATAGATCCTAACACATTACCCAGTCCATACCAGTATAGATCCTAACACATTACCCAGTCCACACCAGTATAGATATCCCGGGACCCTCTGATTCCTCCTGTATGGTATCTGTACTGTACGCTAAGCAAACTGTTGGCGCTATATAAATCCTATATAATAATAGAATATATAAGGACCCCCCCTTCCCCCTCCGGCAGGCCCGCCCCCGATGATCAGCCGCTACATTGTAACACTCTTCAGTTGTAGATGGATTCCCATCACGGAATAAAGATGGCTTCCAGAAATGTAACCAATCCCAATATTGGGGCCACCCCCTAATATTATAGTGAGACACATGCCCCCCCCTCCACATCTTTAAGGGAATTTTAATATTAAAAGGGAGGAGTGGCCAAAGACCTATAATGGGGGAGGGGCTGAGCTAGACACTCATCATTTCATA
Source organism: Pelophylax lessonae (assembly GCF_965119305.1). Taxonomy (NCBI): domain Eukaryota; kingdom Metazoa; phylum Chordata; class Amphibia; order Anura; family Ranidae; genus Pelophylax; species Pelophylax lessonae. The sequence goes on from NC_138780.1 coordinate 4,251,643, forward strand.
TTAAGGGGAGAAGCCTCCAGTGATATTTAATAAAAGGAGGGGCCTCCTATACAAGGGGAGGAGCCTTCAGTAACGGAGGGGCTATTGTGATGTGGAGGAGGAGTCAATAAGGCCTGCAGATCTATATTGGGGGGAGGGACTGAGGTGGACACCTATCATTTTATATCAAAGGGGAGGAGCCTTCAATATGGGTATTTTCAGGAGGGGTTGTTAGGAAAAGGAGGAGCCTCCTAGTGTATTAAATATTTAGGGCCCCCAGTGGTGTGCCCTATGAGAGAGCTTTTTTTGTGGGGGAGGGGGCAGGCCTTAAATAGAGGAACCTCAATTAGCCCACAAAAGGGAAGGGGCTTCCTAGTGTTCTATGCATTTAGGGGCCCAAGTAGTATAACCTATGGGAGATTTTGTGGCCCCTGTGGAGGATATTATGGGCGGAGCTTTCATCAGCCTACATAAAAAGGAGGGGCCCCCTGGTGCAATATATTATTTAGCACCCCCCCCATGGTGTGACCATTAAAGGTATGGGTACTAGGGGAGGAGCTTCTATTAGACCGCATAAAAGGGAAGGGGCCCCTGGTGTATTACATATTTAGGGGCCCCTAGTGGTGTGACCTATGAGAGATCCTCTTGAGGCCCCATTATTGTATATTATAGGAGGAGCCTCTATCGGCCTATAAAGGGGAGGGGTGCAGTGGATATTATAGAAGGAGCCTCTATTGGCCTACATAAAGGGGAAATGCTTGTGTATTCTATGGGAGGAGCCTCTATAAAGGGGAGGGGTGCACTGTATATTATAGAAGAAGCCTCTATCGCCCTACATAAAGGGGAGGGGCTCGTGCATTCTATGGGAGGGGCTTCTATAAAGAGGAGGGGTGCAATGTATATTATAGGAGCCTCTATCGGCCTACATAAAGGGGAGGGGTTTGTGTATTCTATGGGAGGGGCTTCTATAAAGGGGAGGGATGCAGTGTACGTTATAGAAGAAGCCTCTATCGGCCTACAAAAAGGGGAACGGCTTGTGTATTCTATGGGAGGAGCCTCTATAAAGGGGAGGGGTGCAGTGTATTATAAAAGAAGCCTCTATCGCCCTACATAAAGGGGAGGGGCTCGTGCATTCTATGGGAGGGGCTTCTATACAGGGGAGGGGTGCAGTGTATATTATAGAAGAAGCCTCTATCGCCCTACAAAAAGGGGAAATGCTTGTGTATTCTATGGGAGGAGCATCTATAAAGGGGAGGGGTGCAGTGTATATTATAGAAGAAGCCTCTATCGCCCTACAAAAAGGGGAGGGGCTTGTGTATTCTATGGGAGGAGCCTCTATAAAGGGGAGGGGTGCAGTGTACGTTATAGAAGAAGCCTCTATTGGCCTACAAAAAGGGGAACGGCTTGTGTATTCTATGGGAGGAGCCTCTATAAAGGGGGGTGGCAATGTATATTATAAAAGAAGCCTCTATCGCCCTACATAAAGGGGGGGGGGGGCTCGTGCATTCTATGGGAGGGGCTTCTATAAAGGGGAGGGGTGCAGTGTATATTATAGAAGAAGCCTCTATCGGCCTACATAAAGGGGAGGGGCTCATGTATTCTATGGGAGGTGCTTCTATAAAGGGGAGGGGTGCAGTGTATATTATAGAAGAAGCCTCTATCGGCCTACATAAAGGGGAGGGGCTCATGTATTCTATGGGAGGGGCTTCTATAAAGGGGAGGGGTGCAGTGTATATTATAGAAGAAGCCTCTATCGGCCTACAAAAAGGGGAACGGCTTGTGTATTCTATGGGAGGGGCTTCTATAAAGGGGAGGGGTGCAGTGTATATTATAAAATAAGCCTCTATCGCCCTACATAAAGGGGAGGGGCTTGTGTATTCTATGGGAGGAGCCTCTATAAAGGGGAGGGGTACAATGTATATTATGGGAGGAGCCTCTATCGGCCTACATAAAGGGGAACGGCTTGTGTATTCTATGGGAGGAGCTTCTGTAAAGGGGAGGGGTGCAGTGTATATTATAAAAGAAGCCTCTATCGCCCTACATAAAGGGGAGGAGCTTGTGTATTCTATAGGAGGAGCCTCTATAAAGGGGAGGGGTACAATGTATATTATGGGAGGAGCCTCTATTGGCCTACATAAAGCGGAGGGGCTTGGTGTATTCTATGGGAGGAGAGCAGTGTATATTATGGGAGGCGCCTACATAAAGGGGAGGGGGCTTAGTGTATTCAATTGGAAGAGCCTTGTCCTATTAAGGGGAGGGGCGCAATGTATATTTATAGGAGGAGCCTCTATTAAGGGGAGGGGTGCAGTGTATATTGTTGGAGGAGCCTCTATTAAGGGGAGGGGTGCAGTGTATATTATAGGAGGAGCCTCTATTAAGGGGAGGGGTGCAGTGTATATTATGGGAGGAGCCTCTATAAAGGGAGAAGGGTGCAGTGTATATTATGGGAGGAGCCTCTATAAAGGGAGAAGGGTGCAGTGTATATTATGGGAGGAGCCTCTATAAAGGGAGAAGGGTGCAGTGTATATTATGGGAGGAGCCTCTATAAAGGGAGAAGGGTGCAGTGTATATTATGGGAGGAGCTTCTATAAAGAGGAGAGGCACAATGTATATTATGGGAGGAGCCGCTGTGCCTACATAAAGGGGAGGAGCTCAGTGTATATTATGGGAGGAGCCTCTATAAAGGGGAGGACACCGTGTATATTGTGGGAGGAGCCTTCATAAAGCAGAGGGAAGCATTGTATATTATGGGAGGAGTCTCTATAAGCCTACATAAAGGGACCTTGTGTAAAATTATGGGAGGAGCCTTTATAAAGGGGTGGGTGCAGTGTATATTATAGGAGGAGCCTTTATAAAGGGGAGGGGTGCAGTGTATAGGGGAGGAGCCTTTATAAAGGGGTGGGTGCAGCGTATAGTGGGAGGTGCCTTTATAAAGGGGTGGGTGCAGTGTATAGTGGGAGGAGCCCTTATAAAGGGGAGGGGTGCAGTGTATATTGTGGGAGGAGCCTTTATAAAGGGGTGGGTGCAGTGTATATTATGGGAGGAGCCTTTATAAAGGGGTGGGTGCAGTGCATATTATGGGAGGAGCCTTTATAAAGGGGTGGGTGCAGTGTATAGGGGGAGGAGCCTTTATAAAGGGGTGGGTGCAGTGTATATTGTGGGAGGAGCCTCTATAGGCCTACATAAAGGGGAGGAGCCCTCTAGTGTGATATATATTTAGGGGCCTCCAGTGTTGATACTCCTGAATGGGTGGGCCCTGGGGTGTGAATAGTGGGAGGGGCCTGTTAGACTACATGAAAGGGGAGGGGCCTCCTGTGAGGATCTCTTAGATGGGAGGAGCCTCCTGGGGCCCTCATATTTTGGGGTCCCCCCAGTGTTGTGTCCAATAGGAAGCCCTCTGTGTGGGGGGCCCCAGGCAGCCATTGTTCCCCATGATGTGGGGCCCCCCTAGGCCTCCCTCCTCCAGGGGCTCCCAGCCATGAGGATATAGTGCGGCGGCGGAGGAGGATGGCGCAGTCAGGCGGTCCCTCCCCGGTCTCGGTGTGGCCCCTCCCTCTCCGGGGCTCTCACCTGCTCCTGGTCCGGCCTCCGGTGCTCGCTCTCCGCCCGGATCCCTCCGCCCCTCTCACCGCCACACAGCGCGCCACAAAGAGCGCCGAGCGGAGGAACACGGCGCCTCACCGCGGAGGGATACCGCCTACGTCACTTCCTCAGCGCGCTCCCATTGGCTCGCAACGGCGCTGGGGGGGCGGGCTCTGACGTCAGCGGCGGCACGGACACGCCCCGGTGCAGGAGCAGAGTTCAGGCGGCGCGTGCGTCCCGCCGCCTCCCCTTCCCCCTCCCACCGAGGGGCGGGGCCTGGCAAAATAATCCCGCACTGAGGGGGAGGGGCTGGGCCACGTGACTGGGAGTGCAGAGCTCCCCCAAGAGCAGAGGGAGGGGCGGGGTCACCTGAGCACGTGTGGAGGACACCCTGAAAATCTCCCAGTCACATGATCATATGTGGAGGGGCACCCCGAAAATATTGGGGAGGGGCTGAGACACATGACCACGTGGGGAGGACAATAAGGAGGGGCCAGGTCACATGATCAGATGGGGAGAGCTCCCAAAAATATGGAGAAGGCTTGGTCACATGATTCTCAATGGGGAGCACCCCAAAATATTAGGGAGGGGCTGAGTCACATGATTCTGGATAGAGAGCACCCCAAATATTAGGGAGGGGCTGAGTCACATGATTCTGTATAGAGAGCACCCCAAATATTAGGGAGGGGCTGAGTCACTTGGCTCTGTATGGAGAGCACCCCAAATTATTAGGAAGGGGCTGAGTCACATGATTCTGTATAATGAGAGCGCCCCAAATTATTAGGGAGGGACTGAGTCACATGATTCTGTATAATGAGAGCGCCCCAAATTATTAGGGAGGGGCTGAGTCACATGATTCTGTATAATGAGAGCGCCCCAAATTATTAGGGAGGGGCTGAGTCACATGACCAGGTGGGGGAGCACCCCGAATTATTAGGGAGGAGCTTAGTTACATGGTTCTGCATGGAGAGCATCCCAAATTATTAGGGAGGGTCTGAGTCACATGATTCTCTTTAGAGAGCCCCCAAATTATTAAGGAGGGGCTAAGTCACATGATTCTGTATAGAGAAATATTAGGGGGGGCTGAGTCACATGATTCTGTATAGAGAGCACCCCAAAATATTAGGGAGGGGCTGAGTCACATGACCAGGTGGGGAGGGCACCCCAAACTAACAATTCAGAGTCCCACCCACACCTCAATACGCAGTTCCCTGATTCGCGGCGCTGCCGAAATAAACGGAGTGAACCAACGCCGACAGAAGAGGAGGGGGGGGGGGTCATTGTTCAAGTGAAAAAAAAGTCCCCCAAAATTGTAAGCCAATGGCCTTGAATATGGGGGTACGGTGCCAACTACTCCATTATGAGAACCCCTACATGATGTCTCGTATTTCGGGGCCCCGCATGCAGTGAGCAGAGTACCCCTCCCCCCCCATAAAAAATACATTGTTTCTTTTTAAACTTATCAGAACTGTGAATAGATACAATAATGATACAAAGTATGGGGCTGTGCCGGGGTCATGTGACCGCCTGGCTGCGGCGGATTGGTTGGCGCACACAGTATTGATACATTGTTGATGATTGATGAAGATGGTGGATACGTCGTATGAACAGGAAGGGAGGAGAGACAAAGAAGGATCGAGTGTCAGTCTGCCTCTGGTGGAGCGCTCGGGGATTACACCCGGCCTGTGTTTACTGCAAAGACAAAGTAGGCCCGAGCCAAGAGAGGAGAAATCAATCTGGTTGGGCGAGGAGGAGGATTTCTGCTTCTGTCCAATCAAATTCTAGCGTAGGGGCGGTGGCTGTGCGGTCTGTGATAGGGAACAGAAGAATAAAACTTCTGTTGAAGGATTTCTGTTTTTAGGGATTTTGTATCTGGGGGGTTAGGATCTGCGTCTGAGGGTCTGAAGGACAGCCGGCGAAATTCGGGATGGGATTTTACAGGAGAGCGCAGTCCGGTGTTTTTGGGTTTTTTAGGCGCGCTCAATTTTCATTACAATGTTTTTTTCCTTTTCTTTTGTTCCTTGGAGGACAGAGCTTTTGCTTTAGATTGGTGCTTCTCAACCAAGGTGCCACTAGACCCCAGGGTGCCATTGGGGTTCCCCTGAGGTGCCACAAGCACAGCACCCAGTTTGCCCTGGATCATGGTCATTAGTTACCAAGGTGTGGGTGGGCCTGATGTGAAGGGGGGGCTCTGATGTAATGGGGGACTTCTGATGTAATGGGGAGACCTCTGATGTGATGGGGGACCTCTGATGTGATGGGGGACCTCTGATGTGATGGAGGACCTCTGATGTGATGGGGGACCTCTGATGTGATGGGGGACTTCTGATGTAATGGGGAGACCTCTGATGTGATGGGGGACCTCTGATGTGATGGGGGACCTCTGATGTGATGGGGGACCTCTGATGTAATGGGGAGACCTCTGATGTGATGGAGGACCTCTGATGTAATGGGGAGACCTCTGATGTGATGGGGGACCTCTGATGTAATGGGGAGACCTCTGATGTGATGGGGGACCTCTGATGTAATGGGGAGACCTCTGATGTGATGGGGAGGACCTCTGATGTAATGGGGAGACCTCTGATGTGATGGAGGACCTCTGCTGTGATGGGTAGACCTCTGATGTGATGGGGAAATCTCTGATGTGATGGGGGACCTCTGATGTAATGGGTAGACCTCTGATGTGATGGGGGACCTCTGATGTAATGGGGAGACCTCTGATGTGATGGGGAGGACCTCTGATGTAATGGGGAGACCTCTGATGTGATGGAGGACCTCTGCTGTGATGGGTAGACCTCTGATGTGATGGGGAAATCTCTGATGTGATGGGGGACCTCTGATGTAATGGGTAGACCTCTGATGTGATGGAGGACCTCTGATGTAATGGGGAGACCTCTGGTGTGATGGAGGACCTCTGATGTAATGGGGAGACCTCTGATGTGATGGAGGACCTCTGATGTGACGGGGAGACCTCTGATATAATGGGGAGACCTCTGATGTGATGGGGGACCTCTGATGTAATGGGGAGACCTCTGATGTGATGGAGGACCTCTGATGTGATGGGGAGACCTCTGATGTGATGGAGGAGATCTCTGATGTGATGGAGGACCTCTGATGTGATGGAGGACCTCTGATGTGATGGGGAGACCTCTGATGTGATGGGGAGACCTCTGATGTGATGGGTAGACCTCTGATGTGATGGGTAGACCTCTGATGTGATGGGGAGACCTCTGATGTGATGGGGGAACTCTGAAGTAATAGTTGATCTATCATGTAAAGGGGGGTGCTGAAATAATGGGGAGACTTTTGATATGATTACAGCTCCCCCATGACATCAGAGGTCCCCTCATCACCTCTGATGTAAAAGGAGATCTCTGAGGTAGTGGGGTGACATCAGATGTGATGAGGGGACCTCTGATGTCATGGGGGAGCTGTAATGTAATGGGAAAACCTTTGATGTCCTGGGGATCTCTTATGTAATGGAGAGATCTATGAGGTAATAGGGAGACCTCTAATGTCATGGGGAGACCTCAGATGTGATGGAGGACCTCTGATGTGATGGGGAGACCTCTGATGTGATGGGGTACCTCTGATGTAATGGGGAGACCTCTGATGTGATGGGGAGGACCTCTTATGTAATGGGGAGACCTCTGATGTGATGGAGGACCTCTGCTGTGATGGGTAGACCTCTGATGTGATGGGGAAATCTCTGATGTGATGGGGGACCTCTGATGTAATGGGGAGACCTCTGATGTGATGGAGGACCTCTGATGTAATGGGGAGACCTCTGGTGTGATGGAGGACCTCTGATGTAATGGGGAGACCTCTGATGTGATGGAGGACCTCTGATGTGATGGGGAGACCTCTGATATAATGGGGAGACCTCTGATGTGATGGGGGACCTCTGATGTAATGGGGAGACCTCTGATGTGATGGAGGACCTCTGATGTGATGGGGAGACCTCTGATGTGATGGAGGACCTCTGATGTGATGGAGGACCTCTGATGTGATGGGGAGACCTCTGATGTGATGGGTAGACCTCTGATGTGATGGGGAGACCTCTGATGTGATGGGGGAACTCTGAAGTAATAGTTGATCTATCATGTAAAGGGGGGTGCTGAAATAATGGGGAGACTTTTGATATGATTACAGCTCCCCCATGACATCAGAGGTCCCCTCATCACCTCTGATGTAAAAGGAGATCTCTGAGGTAGTGGGGTGACATCAGATGTGATGAGGGGACCTCTGATGTCATGGGGGAGCTGTAATGTAATGGGAAAACCTTTGATGTGCTGGGGATCTCTTATGTAATGGAGAGATCTATGAGGTAATAGGGAGACCTCTAATGTCATGGGGAGACCTCAGATGTGATGAGGGGACCTCTGATGTGCTGGGGACCTCTGATGTAATGGGGCACCTCTGATGTGATGGGGCCTATAATGTAATGGGGAGACCTCTGATGTAATGGGGAACCTCTGATGTGAGGGGGGGACCTATGATGTGAGGAGGGACCTCTGATGCATTGGGAAGACCTTTGATATAATGGGGTACCCCTGATGTAATGGGGGGACTTCTGATGTAATAGGGAGACCTCTGATGTGAAGAGGTGACGTTGATGTGAAGGAGGGGCTCTGGTGCAACAGGGAGCCTCTGATGTGATAATGGGGGGGGGGGGGGGGGTGTTCTGATGTAAAGTTAATTTTTTTAAGGTGGCTCTGTGCATTATCCCAGACTCAGGTTTCCCATTGATAAGTAACATTTACATTTTTGACCAGGGGGAGGGGGGGGGGGGCTTCAGATTTTGCATATTTTTAAAAAGTTCCTGCCTCTGAAAAATGGTTGAGAAACACTGCTTTTGATCATCACCTACTGGGTATAGTGCCATCTGCGGAAGAAGATGCTGGGTACAATAAAACTGGCCCCTGCTGATAGTATGTGGATTTCCTTTGCCTGGTAGTGGAAGCTCCTTGATGCCCTCCACTTTGGGAAGATCTGTTGTCACAAGGGCCCATTTACCACCGATTTTTACAGCTGTTGGGGAACAGAGGGTTATCAGATGAGGTCATCCATACCATGCCTACCACTTGCAAAGCCATGCCTCTTTAAGGCTTATCATCATACTTTGAAGACGTATTTTGTGTGGTTGAGTCTCTAGGGGTATGCCTTCGTTTTTTTCTCCTGTATTTTTCGGAGCAGTGGTTGGTGTAAATTCAGGGTCAGGCACCAGTGTTGACAGTTTTACTTCAGCTCCTTCTTGTGTCAATGCAGTTTGTCCACATCATTATTAAGGGTGTTGCCCATGGTACCCCATCAGTCAGGCCACCATTGTTGCCATGGTTATTGTCAGAGTTACAAAAACCACCTTTTTTGAGGTTATTATGTAGATCCTTTCCCAGAAAGTGGCCTTCCTAGTAGCCATTACTTCAGCACTTACCCCCACATTGACCCCCAGGGTTCCTTCAGAGGTTGCTAGGGGTTCCTTGATCAATGAGTAAATTCCGAGTCTTAGATACATTCCCACTGACACCATTGATCTTTTTACCTATCTGTAAGGGGCTAATTCTTCCCAATGACCACAAGAGTAAGGAGCATTCTTCCCACTGACCATCACACTAATGTATCATGAGTTTTAGATAAATTCATTTTTAGCAGGGTTCCCTGAGACCAGAAAGTTATTTTGAGGGTTCCCCTTGGTTGAAAAGATTGGTTGAGAATGGCTGACTTAGAGTCTCCAAACTGGCAGCGTTGTCATCCAAGCCTCCATTTTTTGGTCTTTTTCGCTAGAGAAAGGTCATCCTTCATACAAGACTCCTTTTCCTGTCATAGGTGATATCAGATTTCCACGTGAATGAAGACATTGAGCTTCTATCACTTTGTCGCAAGCTTGAGGAGGGTGTCTTACATTCTTTGGATGTAGTCAGGGCTGTTACGGGTATTTGAAGGCCACATCTGGGTTTTGTAGGTTGGATTCCCTGTTTTCGTTGAGTTAGGTTCCCTGAAGGCCACATCAGGGTTTCGTAGGTTGGATTCCCTGTTTTCATTAAGTTAGGTTCCCTGAAGGCCACATCAGGGTTTCGTAGGTTGGATTCCCTGTTTGCGTTGGGTTCCCTGAAGGCCACATTTGGGTTTCGTAGGTTGGATTCCCTGTTTGCGTTGGGTTCCCTGAAGGCCACATTTGGGTTTCGTAGGTTGGATTCCCTGAAGGCCACATCTGGGTTTCGTAGGTTGGATTCCCTGTTTGCATTGGTTTGGGTTCCCTGAGGGCCACATCTGGGTTTCCTAGGTTGGATTCCCTGTTTGTGTTAGGTTGGGTTCCCTAAAGACCACATCTGGGTTTCGTAGGTTGGATTCCCTGTTTGTGTTAGGTTGGGTTCCCTAAAGACCACATCTGGGTTTCGTAGGTTGGATTCCCTGTTTGCATTTGGGTTGGGTTCCCTGAAGGCCACATCTGGGTTTCCTAGGTTGGATTCCCTGTTTGCATTGGGTTGTGTTCCCTGTGGGCCACATCTGGGTTTTATAGTTTGGATTCCCTGTTTGTTTTGGGTTGGGTTCACTGATGGCCACGTCTGGGTTTTGTTGGTTGAATTTCTTGTTTGAATTGGGTTGGGTTCCCTGAAGGCCACATCTGGGTTTCTTAAGTTGAATTCCCTGTTTGTGGTTGGGTTGGGTTCCCTGAAGGCCACATCTGGGTTTCATAGGTTGAATTCCCTGTTTGGATTGGGTTCCCTAAAGGCCACATCTGTGTTTCAAAGGTTGGATTCCCTGTTTACATTGGGTTGGATTCCCTGAAGGCCACATCTGGGTTTTATAGGTTGGATTCCCTGTTTGTGGTTGGGTTCCCTGAAGGCCACATTGTAGGTGGGATTCCGTGTTTGCGTTAAGTTAGATTCCCTGAAGGCCACATCTGGGTTTCAAGGTTGGATTCTCTGTTTGGATTGGGTTCCCTGAAGGCCAGATCTAGGTTGCTTAGGTTGGATTCCCTGTTTGCCTTGGGGTGGGTTCCCTGAAGGCCACATCTGGGTTTTGTAGGTCGGATTCCCTGTTTGTGGTTGTAGAGAGCCCATGTAAGGTCCTTGCAGCATCAACTGCTACTATAGCTCACGATGGATCTGGCAAACCATTCCCCAAGTTGTATAGGGTGAAGACCCAAGAACCACCATTTCTGGTTACAGAGTTTGTTAGGTGCATCCTGGACTTTCTGATATCAACCATCGATTTCTCAAGGCGGACAGTTGGTCTTCAGGTCATACGTTCACCAAGTATTACAAGGTAGATGTGGCAACATCAGTTGATCGGGTGTAAAATTTTGCAGTCTGATTGGCCCGTATATTTTTCTTTTAAGACAATAGGTTTATTTTTGTGTTTGAATCTTTTGCTTTCGGATGTTCCAGTAGGTGATGACCTAAAGCAGAAGTTGTGAATGAATGCAGAGTTGAAGACAAAAAATTGGCACATGCGTTGTCCTAATTTTTTTTTTGGTTGCTGCAAAAGGGGGCTTAGCATTAGCTTTGCTTTATAGCTAAACCCAAATCTTTATTTTTACTTTTGGATAGAATTAAGGAAGGGTTTTATTTTTGCCATTTCATTGGGGAGAAATTCCTTCCACTTGCTATCTCTGAGGCTCACCAGGAAGTGAGAGGAGATCCTTTAAAAGAGAAGGGAAAGCCCATTTTTAGTTGTCACAGACAGAGATGTCCTCACTGGTAGATTTCTCCTCTGGTCACAATTGCAATTTTCTGAATCTTCCCATAACTTTCAATCCTGGTGACAAAGGTCATGGTGGACAAATAATGAGAGTGTTGAGTGTATCTGCCCGGCTTCGGTTCACCAAAGAAGTTGGGGAATCTTACAGTCAGCCAGCCTAAACTCAGAGGTGAATCCCATTGATGTCCATGGTGTTAAATTTAGGCCAAATAGGCAAACTAGAGTCCAAAAAAGTTTTGGAAGCCGGGAAATGCCATTGGGGGATGTACCAATAGAAAAGAAAAGTGTAGGGGGAGGATATTTTCACGTAGCTTTGAGGGCAACAGTGAAAATACACAAATCCTTTAGATACCGTGCATCCGGAAAGTAGTCACAGCGCTTCACTTCTTCCACATTTTGTTATGTTGCGGCCTTATTCCAAAATGGAATAAATTCATTATTTTCCTCAAAATTCTACAAACGATCCCCCATAATGACAACATGAGAGAAGTTTGAAATCTTTGCAAATTTATTAAAAATAAAAAAGGAAAAAAAAACTCATGTACATAAGTATTCACACCCTTTGCCATGACACTCAGAATGGAGCTCAGGTGCCTCCTGTTTCCACTGATCGTCCTTGAGATGTTTCTACAACTTGATTGGAGTCCACCTGTGGTAAATTCAGTTGATTGGACAGGATTTGGAAAGTCACACACCTGTCTATATAAGGTACCACAGGTAACAGTGCATGTCAAAGCACAAACCAAGCCATGAAGTCCAAGGAATTGTCTGTAGACCTCGGAGACAGGATTGTATGGAGGCACAGATCGGGGGAAGGGTACGGAAACATTTCTGCAGCGTTGAAGGTCCCAATGAGCACAGTGGCCTCCATCATCTGTAAATGGAAGAAGTTTGGAACCACCAGGACTCTTCCTAGAGCGGGCCGCCTGGCCAAACTGAGCAATCGGGGGAGGAGGGTCTTAGTCAGGGAGGTGACCAAGAACCCGATGGTCACTCTGACAGAGCTCCAGCATTTCTCTGTGGAGAGAGGAGAACCTTCCAGAAGAACAACCATCTCTGCAGCACTCCACCAATCAGGCCTGTATGGGTGTGACCAGATGGAAGCCACTCCTCAGTAAAAGTCACATGACAGTCCGCCTGGAGTTTACCAAAAGGCACCTGAAGGACTCTCAGACCATGAGAAACAAAATTCTCTGCTCTGATGAAACAAAGATTGAACTCTTTGGCCTGAATGGCAAGCGTCATGTCTGGAGGAAACCAGGCACCGCCCATCACCTGGCCAATACCATCCCTACTGTGAAGCATGGTGGTGGCAGCATCATGCTGTGGGGATGTTTTTCAGCGGCAGGAACTGGGAGACTAGTCAGGATGGAGGGAAAGATGAATGCAGCAATGTACAGAGACATCCTTGATGAAAACCTTCTCCAGAGCGCTCTGGACCTCAGACTGGGGTGAAGGTTCATCTTCCAAAAGGACAACGACCCTAAGCACACAGCCAAGATAACAAAGGAGTGACTACGGGACAACTCTGTGAATGTCCTTGAGTGGCCCAGCCAGAGCCCAGACTTGAACCCGATTGAACATCTCTGGAGAGATCTGAAAATGGCTGTGCACCGACCCTCCCCCATCCAACCTGATGGAGCTTGAGAGGTCCTGCAAAGAAGAATGAGAGAAACTGCCCAAAAATAGGAGTGCCAAGCTTGTAGCATCATACTCAAAAATACTGGAGGCTGGAATTGGTGCCAAAGGAGCTTCACCAAAGTATTGGGCAAAGGGGGTGAATACTTATGTACATGGGATTTGTTTCGTTGTTTTTTATTTTTAATAAATTTGCAAAGATTTCAAACAAAATTCTCTCACGTTGTCATTATGGGGGATTGTTTGTAGAATTTTGAAGAAAATAATGAATTTAAGGACCAGGCCTTTTGGGGCTTACAAGTACAAATCAGTATTTGTTTGCTAGAAAATTATTTAGAACCCCCAAACATTACGTTTTTTTTTTTTTCAGAGACCCTAGAGAATAAAATGGCGGTCGTTGCAATTATTTATGTCACGCATTTTTTTTTTGCGCAGCCTTTTTTCAAACTCAATTTTTTGGGAAAAAATACACTTTAATCAATAAAATAAAAAACATAATCTATACCCTAATTTTTTTTTGTAATATGAAAAATAATGTTACGCCGAGTAAATAGATACCTAACATTTTAGGCTTCATAATTGCGCACGCTCGTGGAATGGTGGCAAACTACGCTACTTAAAATTTCTACAGGTTACCAGTTTGCAGTTACAGAGGCGGTCTGGGGCTAGAATTATTGTTCTCACTTGGCCAATCACAGCCCATCTGTACCATGTGGATAGCAGTGGCCAATAACAGCTAATCACAACAATACACGCTGAGTAAATCAATTTCATAAAAATAAATAAATAAAAGAGGTTGCCTATAAGGTCCCGTTCACACTGGGGCGACGCTACTTCCCGGGGCAACCTCTTAGGTCGCGGCGCGCTGCTCGCACCGCGACCTCGGAGCGGCCGGCAGGGACTTCATAACATTGAAGTCAATGCAGGTCGCTCCGGGTCACCCCAAAGAAGCTCCGGACCCTTTTTCTAAGTCGGAGCGACTTGTGTCGCTCCTATTAGAACAGGTCCATAGCTTCTCTATGGAAGGCGACCTACGACGACCTGTCAGGCGACCAGGTCGCCTGACAGGTCGCCCCAGTGTGAACGGGGGCTAACAGTGGCTATCATTGTTATAAATGATCATAATGTGTAGGAAAAAAACAAACAAACCTGATCACCTCCACAGAGTAGTACACGTATTGCTCCGGACACAGTATATAAATATAAAAAAAAAAAAAATTGTAAAAAAAAAAAAAAAAAAAAAAACAAATGTCATAAGAATGAAAGATGTATAAAAAAAATTACAAAAAAATTATTTAATTTTTTTGTAACATTTTATTGCAATATAATTACAGTATGTAAAAAAAAAAAAAAAAAGGAAAAAAATATATAAAAAATTAATTTCATTTTTTTTTCTTAGGTAACATTGTATTGCTCTGGTCACAGTATGTAAAATAAAAGAAAAAAATGTAATAAAAAAGGAATATGTAACTGCTCCAGTGGCGCAATCGGTTACCGCGCGGTACTTATAAAAAAAGGAATATGTAAAAAAATGTAAAAAGAAAAATTTTAATTGTTTTTTTTTTTTTTTAAATAACATTCATAACATTGTACTGCTCTGGTCACAGTACATTAAGAAAAAAAGAAAAAAAGGAAATAAAAAAAGAAAAAATATGTAAAAACATTTTGGAAAAATTATTTAAAATTTTTTTTGTTGTAACATTGTATTGCTCTGGTCATTGTATGTAAAAAATAATAATAAATAAATAAACAAAATTGTAATAAAAAAAGTAATAGATATGTTAAAAAAATTGAAAAAAAAGTTTATATCAGTTTTTTTGTAACATTTTATTGCTCTGGTCATAGTGTGTAAAAAGAAATGTGATAAAAAAGAAAGAAATATGTAAAGAAAATTGAAAACCTTATTTTATATTTTTTCTTTTATAACGTATTGCTCTGGCCAAAAAAAAAAAAAAACAACAAATAGTAAAAAAAAAGGAAAAAAAGGTAATAAAAGAGATAAATATGTAAAAAAAATATTGAAAAAAGGATTTAAAGTTTTTTTTTTATAACATTGTATTGCTCTGGTCATAGTATGTAAAATAAATAAATAAATAAATTAAATAAAAACAAAATTGTAATTAAAAAGAAATTGAAAAAAAGATTATATTCGTTTTTTTTTTTTTTTTTGTAACATTTTAATACTCTGGACATAGTATGTAAAAAAAAAAAAAAATAATAAAACAGTAAAAAAAAAAAAATGTAATAAAAAAGAAAGAAATATGTAAAAAAAAAAATTAAAAAAATTGATTTTCTTTTTTTTTCTTTTTAACATTGGATTACTCTGGTCACAGTATGTAAAAAAATGTATAAAAAATGTAATAAAAAAGGAAAAGATATGTATAAAAATTGTTAAAATTATTTTTATTTTTTTTGTGTCACCAGTCAGTGTCCTCTCATCACCGTCACACCACTTAGATGATTACACTGTACAGGCGGTCCCCGGGTTACAAACAAGCTAGGGTCTGTAAGTTTGTTCTTAAGTTGAATTTGCTTGTAAGTCAGAACCAGTGCATTTTTTTTAAAGTGTAGCTCCAGCTAAAAGAATAATTTTTAAGTTTTTTTTGGATAGCATAGGGAAGGGTTAACACCCCGGTACCATTTGTTTTGCTATCTGCGCCCCTGTTCAGAATATTTCACCTCACTTTCTGTCCCTATGACAACTGGATTTTGGAAATTTTGGGTTGTTGTGGAAACAAGGTTTGGTGATAAAGCTTCAGTGGAGACACTTTTTTCCCCATGAGAACTCTTCCAGGAGTGAATTTCCCTTCCTAGGGGGAGATTTCTCCTCACTTCCTGTTGTCTCCCTCCGTTTGTAAGTCAGATATATGTAACCCAGGGACCGCCTGTACTGCACTTGTGACACTATGTAAAAAAAAAAAAACATAAATTGTGAAAAAATTTTTTTTTTTTAATTTCATTTTCCAAAATATTGTGAAAAAAATTCCAAATTCAAAAAAATCACCATGCCTCCCAATACCTTGTACTGTCTACTTTCCAAAAAGGGGTGATTTGGGGGGTATTTGTACTGTCCGGTGTTTTCGGGCCTCAAGAAATTAGATCGGCTGTCAGTACAGGATTGATCGATATTCAGAACTATTTCCCATAGTTTGTGGACTTGATAACTTTCCTACAGACACTGATTTGGGTTATTTGCACCAAAGAAATTGAGCAGAATAAATCTTGGCCTAAATTTATGAAGAAAGATTATTTAGTTGCAAAATGTTATAACAGAAACAAAGAAAAATTAGTTTTTTTTTTTTCAAAATTTTCGTTCTTTTTTTTATTTATTTAGGTGAAAATAAATAAATAAAATAAATAAGTAAATAAATAAATAATTAAATAAAATAAATAACACCAAAAGAAAGCTTTATTTGTGTGAACAAAATCATAAAAATGTTATTATGGATGCAGTGTAGCATGACCGCACAATTGTCATTCAACGTGTGAGAGCGCTGAAAGGTGAAAATTGTCCTGGGCAGGAAGGGGGTCAAAGTGCCCAGTATTGGGGGGGGAGCAGGAAAGGGGTCAAAGTACCCGGTATTGGGGGGGGGCAGGAAAGGGGTCAAAGTGTCCGGTATTCAGGTGAAGAGGTAGAGGAGGAACTAAATACCCTCCCAGCAGCCAGCATCAGGTGGAAAGGTAGAGGAGGACCTAAATACCCTCCCAGCAGCTAGCGTCAGATGGAAAGGTAGAGGAGGAACTAAACACCCTCCCAGCAGCCAGCATCAGGTGGAAAGGTAGAGGAGGAACTAAATACCCTCCTAGCAGCCAGTATCAGGTGGAAAGGTAGAGGAGGAACTGAATACCCTCCCAGCAGCCAGCATCAGGTGGAAACGTAGAGGAGGAACTAAATACCCTCCCAGCAGCCAGCATCAGGTGGAAAGGTAGAGAAGGACCTAAATACCCTCCCAGCTGCTAGCATCAGGTGGAAAGGTAGAGTAGGAACTAAATACCCTCCCAGCAGCCAGCATCAGGTGGAAAGGTAGAGGAGGAACTAAATACCCTCCCAGCAGCCAGCATCAGGTGGAAAAGTAGAGGAGGAACTAAATACCCTCCCAGCAGCCAGCATCAGGTGGAAAGGTAGAGGAGGAACTAAATACCCTCCCAGCAGCCAGCATCAGGTGGAAAGGTAGAGGAGGAACTAAATACCCTCCCAGCAGCCAGCATCAGGTGGAAAGGTAGAGGAGGAGGAACTAAATACCCTCCCAGCAGCCAGCATCAGGTGGAAAGGTAGAGGAGGAACTAAATACCCTCCCAGCAGCCAGCATCAGATGGAAAGGTAGGGGAACTGACACTGACATCACCAGTGACACTAATACAGTGATCAGTGATAATAATATGCATTGTCACTGTACTAATAACACTGGCTGGGAAGGGGTAACATCTAGGGGTAATCAAGGGGTTCGATGTGTGCCTAACAATGTGTGTGATATTTGCTGTATTTAATAAGCGATCTTATTGTTTTTTGTTATAAAATAAAAAATCAGCAAGATGGCCCGTCAGTGTACAGAGCTCTGCGTTGTTTACAATGCGAATGACGGAGCTGATCAGTGGGCCCAGGCGATCAATCATTGGCCGGGACCCGCTGATGGGCTTGTGCTGTAATCAATCACAGAAAAACCAGGGAGCGGGGGGCACGCCTTACCCGGAAGCGCTGATAACGTACCGGATACCAGCAAAGTGGATTTGCAATGTTGTAGGAAACATCTGGAACTTCCTGTTCTGTATTCTCATAGCTGTATATCTGCAGTGTGAGATCACCTAAGGCAGGGGTCTTCAAACTATGGCCCTCCAGATGTTCAGGAACTACAATTCCCATCATACCTAGTCATGTCTGTGAATGTCAGAGTTTTACAATACCTCATGGGATGTGTAGTTCTGCAACAGCTGGAGAGCCGTAGTTTGAGGATCCCTGACTTAAGGCCCTCCTCCTATCCATATACCTATCCGCAAGGACACCAAATTAGCACTTCTCCAATCATGGGCCTGTTTTCCTACCAACAGAAATTGGCCACCTACTTATTCATTGCTGCCAATGTGAAATTGTCAGGGCCTGGAAAGAAACCTGCTGTCTTGTTTGTAGAGATGAAGAGCATCCTGACAACCCTCATGACCAATGAGAAGATGACCGCTATCCTCCACCAATCCCACGCTACATTTCATAAGGTGTGTCCCCGTGGTGTCCATTGGCCGCTGGGTGAGAATACTCTGCAGGTGGGAGGGCAGGAGATGGCGGTGAAGGAGGTAAGTATACAGCATAGAGCACATGAGAAAACACATTTGCTGTCTGTCTTCAATCTATAGAGAGGGAGAGGAAAGGTTTTACCCTGTGACAAAAGTGACAATGTCCAAATTGGGCCCAAAGTGTGAATATTTTGTGTGGCCGCCATTATTTTCCAGCACTGCCTTAACCCTCTTGGGCATGGAGTTCACCAGAGCTTCACAGGTTGTCACTGGAGTCCTCTTCCCCTCCTCCATGATGACATCACAGAGCTGGTGGATGTTAGAGACCTTCCCCTCCTCCACCTTCTGTTTGAGGATCCCCACAGATGCTCAATAGGGTTTAAGTCTGGAGACATGCTTGGTCAGTCCATCACCTTTACCCTCAGCTTCTTTAGCAAGGCAGTGGTCATCTTGGAGGTGTTTGGGGTCGTTATGTTGGAATACTGCCCTGCGGCCCAGTCTCTGAAGGGAGGGGATCATGCTCTGCTTCAGTATGTCACAGTACATGTTGGCATTCATGGTTCCCTCAATGAACTGTAACTCCCCAGTGTCGGCAGCACTCATGCAGCCCCAGACCATGACACTCCCACCACCATGATTGACTGTAGGAAGACACACTTGTCTTTGTACTCCTCACCTGGTTGCCCCCACACACGCCTGACACCATCTGACACCAAATAAGTTTATCTTGGTCTCATCAGAGCACAGGAGATGGTTCCAGTAATCCATGTCCTTAGTCTGCTTGTCTTCAGCAAACTGTTTGCCGGCTTTCTTGTCCATCATCTTTAGAAGAAGCTTCCTTCTGGGATGACAGCCATGCAGACCAATTTGATGCAGTGTGCGGCGTATGGTCTGAGCACTGACAGGCTGACCCCCCACCCTTTCAACCTCTGCAGCAATGCTGGCAGCACTCATACGTCTATTTCCCAAAGACAACCTCTGGATATGACGCTGAGCACGGCACTCAACTTCTTTGGTGGGCCATGGTGAGGCCTGTTCTGAGTGGAACCTGTCCTGTTATACCGCTGTATGGTCTTTGCCACCGTGCTGCAGCTCAGTTTCAGGGTCTTGGCAATCTTCTTATAGCCTAGGCCATCTTTATGTAGAGCAACAATTCTTTATTTCAGATCCTCAGAGAGTTCTTTGCCATGAGGTGCCATGTTGAACTTCCAGTGACCAGTATGAGAGAGTGAGAGCGATAACACCAAATGTAACACACCTGCCCTCCATTCACACCTGAGACCTTGTAACACTAATGAGTCACATGACACCGGGGAGGGAAAATGGTAACCTGTAAAATATATTTTTAAGGAGATTTTTAAGTACCGTAGTTTGTCACCATTCCACGAGTGTGCGCAATTTTAAAGCGTGACATGTTGGGTATCTATTTACTCAGCGTAATATTATCTTTTATATTTTACAAACAAATTGGGGTATATATTGTGTTTATTTATTACATTTATTTATTGAAGTGTATTTGTGTATGTGTGAAAAACTGCTGCACAAATACCGTGTGACCTAAAAAAATTGCAGCAACCGCCATTTTATTCCCTGGGGTGTCTGCTAAAAAAAACTGTATAATATTTGGGGGTTCTAAAAAATTTCCTTGCAAAAAAAAAAAATACTGATTTAAACTGGTAAATAAAAAGTGCCAGAAAATGGCAGGTCTTCATGTGGATATGGTGCAACGTGTTTTTCATGGTATGTATCCCAGTATTGATGCCAAGATCAGGAAACAGTGCGGTCACATTCTTACTCTGGTGTTGTGTGACCCCACCGCAGGGGGATCTGTGATTTCACACTTGTGGTCACAGAGAGAGCCTCTTCTCAGTTGTTGCAGCACCGGCTGTGTCCACTAGATGGAGACACAATCCACCATACAGAAAATGTACATGTCTATGTAGATAATGCAGTTTCTGTTGTAGGAATGCCCATGGATATAACATAGAAGGCTTCACCTCTGACCCATCAGGGTCTTTACCATGAGAAGCCAGACACCTGGTATCTCCCCTAAATATGGCGACTTTACCATGAGAAGCCAGACATAAATATGGCGACTTTACCATGAGAAGCCAGACACCTGGTATCTCCCCTAAATATGGCGACTTTACCATGAGAAGCCAGACACCTGGTATCTCCCCTAAATATGGCGACTTTACCATGAGAAGCCAGACACCTGGTATCTCCCCTAAATATGGCGACTTTACCATGA
The DNA here is from genome assembly GCF_965119305.1 of Pelophylax lessonae. Classification (NCBI taxonomy): domain Eukaryota; kingdom Metazoa; phylum Chordata; class Amphibia; order Anura; family Ranidae; genus Pelophylax; species Pelophylax lessonae. The sequence continues at coordinate 4,272,023 of NC_138780.1, forward strand.
GAAGCCAGACACCTGGTATCTCCCCTAAATATGGCGACTTTACCATGAGAAGCCAGACACCTGGTATCTCCCCTAAATATGGCGACTTTACCATGAGAAGCCAGACACCTGGTATCTCCCTGGGCTGCCGATAACCCCCCCCCCCCCAAGCATGTAAAGGAAGTTGTACGTCTGATGATGTCACTCTGTGATGTCACTCCAGTCTAAATACAGAGCAGCTGATTGGCCGTTGGGTGAGAATACTCTGCAGGTGGGAGGACAGAAGATGAAGGTATCAGGAAGTATACAGAATACAGCACATGGGAAAACACATTTGGTGTCTGTCTTCAGTCCATACATTTATTCCTTGTCCCTCTTCTCTCCTCTCCCGCTTCTCCTTTCCTCTTTTTTTTTTCTCATCCTTTTCCCTTTTTGTTCTCTTAATTTCCTCTCCTTACTACTTTCTCCTCTCCTTTCTCTCTCTAAATTCTCCTCTTTCTAAATTCTCCTCTCCTCTGCCTGTCCAAATTCTCCTCTCCTCTTTCTAAATTCTCCTCTCCTCTCCCTCTCTAAATTCTCATCTCCTTTCCTTCCCCTCTTCTAAATTCTCCTCTCCTTTTTCTAAATCCTGCTCTTCTTTCCTCTCCTCTCCTCACCTTTCCTTTTCTTTCCTCTACCTCTCTAAATTCTCCTCTCCTGTCCTTTCCTCTCCACTCTATCACTAAATTCTCCTCTCCTCTCCCTGTCTAAATTCTCCTCTCCTTTTCTTTCCTCTCCACTCTATCACTAAATTCTCCTCTCCTCTTTCTAAATTCTCCTCTCCTCTCCCTGTCTAAATTTTCCTCTCCTTTCCTTTCCTCTCCACACTATCACTAAATTCTCCTCTCCTCTTTCTAAATTCTCCTCTCCTCTCCCTGTCTAAATTCTCCTTTCCTTTCCCTCTCTAAATTCTCCTCTCCTCTCTCTTTCTAAATTCTCCTCTCCTGTCCTTTCCTCTCTACTCTCTCACTAAATTCTCCTCTCCTCTTTCTAAATTTTCCTCTCCTCTCCTCTCCTTCCCTTACCTCTCCTCTCCCTGTCTAAATTCTCCTCACCTCTTTTCTCGTTTCCTTACCTCTCTTTTCCCTGTCTAACTTCTCCTCTCCTCTTTCTAATCTCTCCTTTCCTTTCCTCTCCTTTCCTTTCCTCCCCTCTCTCAAATCTCCTCTCCTTTTTCTAAATTCTCCTCTCCTCTACTCACCTCTTCTCTCCTTTCCTTTCCTTACCTCTCCTCTCCCTGTCTAAATTTACCTCTCCTTTCCTTTCCCTCTCTAAAATCTCCTCTCCTTTCCTTTCCCTCTCTAAATTCTCTTCTCATTTTTCTAAATCCTGCTCTTCTTTCCTCTCCTCACCTTTCCTTTTCTTTCCTTTCCTCTACCTCTCTAAATTCTCCTCTCCTGTCCTTTCCTCTCCACTCTATCACTAAATTCTCCTCTCCTCTCTCTTTATAAATTCTCCTCTCCTTTATTTTCCACACTAAATTCTCTTCTCCCCTCCCTTTCTAAATTCTCCTCTCCACTCCTTTCTGTCTCTAAATTCTCCTCTCTAAATTCTCCTCTTTCTAAATTATACTTTCCTTTCCACTTCCTCACTAATTTCACATCTCCTCTTTCTAAATTCTCCTCTCCACTCCTTTCTCTCTATAAATTCTCCTCTCTTCTCCCTATACAAATTCACATCTCCTTTTTCTAAATTCTCCAGTTCTCTCCTCTTCTCTCCTCTCTTTCTAAATTATTCTCTGCTCTCCTTTCCTCTCAAAATTCTCTTCTCCCCTCCTTTTCTAAATACTCCTCTCCACTCCTTTGTCTCTCTAAACTCTCCTCTCTAAATTCTCCTCTCTTTTTAAATTTCCCTTTCCTCCCCATTCCCTCACTAATTTCTCATCTCCTCTTTCTAAATTCCCCCTCCCCACTCCTTTCTCTAAATTCTCCTCTCCTCTCCCTTTCCAAATTCTCATCTCCTCTTTCTAAATTCTCCACTTCTTTCCCTCTTCAAATTCTCCTCTCCACTCCCTTCTCCTTTTTCCAAATTCTCCTTTCTCCTCCACCACTACTTTCTCTCTCTCTAAATTCTCTTCTCCCTTTCTAAATTCTTTTCTCATCTCTCTCTCTACATTCTCCTCTCTCCTTTCTAAATTCTCCTCTCACTCTCCAAACTCTCCTCTCCTTTCCAGATTTTCTTCTCTTCACCTTTCCCTCTCTAAATTCTCCTCTCCTTTCTAAATTATTTTCTTCTCTCTTCTCTCGCTCAAAATTCTCCTCTCTTCTGATCTCTTTTCCTCTCCTTTTCTAAGTTATTTTCACCTCTCCTCTATCTCTTAATTATCCTCTCCTTTCTAAATTCACTCTCTCTTCCTCTCTTTTCTAAATTCT
>NC_138780.1:4274612-4277112 GCF_965119305.1 Pelophylax lessonae
GTCTCATCCCCATACCTTCTGAGGTCACCTCAGTGTCCTCCCCATACCTTCTGAGGTCACCTCAGTGTCCTCCCCATACCTTCTGAGGTCACCTCAGTCTCCTCCCCATACCTTCTGAGGTCACCTCAGTGTCCTCCCCATACCTTCTGAGGTCACCTCAGTGTCTTCCCCATACCTTATGAGGTCACCTCAGTCTCCTCCCCATACCTTCTGAGGTCACCTCAGTCTCCTCCCCATACCTTCTGAGGTCACCTCATTGTCCTCCCCATACCTTCTGAGGTCACCTCAGTGTCCTCCCCATACCTTCTGAGGTCACCTCAGTGTCCTCCCCATACCTTCTGAGGTCACCTCAGTCTCCTCCCCATACCTTCTGAGGTCACCTCATTGTCCTCCCCATACCTTCTGAGGTCACCTCAGTGTCCTCCCCATACCTTCTGAGGTCACCTCAGTCTCCTCCCCATACCTTCTGAGGTCACCTCATTGTCCTCCCCATACCTTCTGAGGTCACCTCAGTGTCCTCCCCATACCTTCTGAGGTCACCTCAGTGTCTTCCCCATACCTTCTGAGATCACCTCAGTATCCTCCCCATACCTTCTGAGATCACCTCAGTCTCCTCCCCATACCTTCTGAGGTCACCTCAGTGTCCTCCCCATACCTTCTGAGGTCACCTCAGTGTCTTCCCCATACCTTCTGAGGTCACCTCAGTGTCCTCCCCATACCTTCTGAGGTCACCTCAGTGTCTTCCCCATACCTTATGAGGTCACCTCAGTCTCCTCCCCATACCTTATGAGGTCACCTCAGTCTCCTCCCCATACCTTCTGAGGTCACCTCAGTGTCTTCCCCATACCTTCTGAGGTCACCTCAGTCTCCTCCTCATACCTTCTGAGGTCACCTCAGTGTCCTCCCCATACCTTCTGAGGTCACCTCAGTCTCCTCCCCATACCTTCTGAGGTCACCTCATTGTCCTCCCCATACCTTCTGAGGTCACCTCAGTGTCCTCCCCATACCTTCTGAGGTCACCTCAGTCTCCTCCCCATACCTTCTGAGGTCACCTCATTGTCCTCCCCATACCTTCTGAGGTCACCTCAGTGTCCTCCCCATACCTTCTGAGGTCACCTCAGTGTCTTCCCCATACCTTCTGAGATCACCTCAGTATCCTCCCCATACCTTCTGAGATCACCTCAGTCTCCTCCCCATACCTTCTGAGGTCACCTCAGTGTCCTCCCCATACCTTCTGAGGTCACCTCAGTGTCTTCCCCATACCTTCTGAGGTCACCTCAGTGTCCTCCCCATACCTTCTGAGGTCACCTCAGTGTCTTCCCCATACCTTATGAGGTCACCTCAGTCTCCTCCCCATACCTTATGAGGTCACCTCAGTCTCCTCCCCATACCTTCTGAGGTCACCTCAGTGTCTTCCCCATACCTTCTGAGGTCACCTCAGTCTCCTCCTCATACCTTCTGAGGTCACCTCAGTGTCTTCCCCATACCTTCTGAGATCACCTCAGTGTCCTCCCCATACCTTCTGAGGTCACCTCAGTGTCCTCCCCATACCTTCTGAGGTCACCTCAGTCTCCTCCCCATACCTTATGAGGTCACCTCAGTCTCCTCCCCATACCTTCTGAGGTCACCTCAGTGTCTTCCCCATACCTTCTGAGGTCACCTCAGTCTCCTCCTCATACCTTCTGAGGTCACCTCAGTGTCTTCCCCATACCTTCTGAGATCACCTCAGTGTCCTCCCCATACCTTCTGAGGTCACCTCAGTGTCTTCCCCATACCTTCTGAGGTCACCTCAGTCTCCTCCTCATACCTTCTGAGGTCACCTCAGTGTCTTCCCCATACCTTCTGAGATCACCTCAGTATCCTCCCCATACCTTCTGAGGTCACCTCAGTCTCATCCCCATACCTTCTGAGGTCACCTCAGTCTCCTCCTCATACCTTCAGGAAATCACATGTACAGTCCGTCTGATGTCTGCTAATGAACATCTGAATGATTCAGAGGAGAACTGGGTGAAAGTGTTGTGGTCAGATGAGACCACAAATCTAAGTCTTTGGCATCAACGCGCCGTGTTTGGAGGAGGAGGAATGATGCCTATGACCCCCAAGAACACCATCCCCCACTGTCACACATGGAGGTGGAAACATTATGCTTTGGGGGTGTTTTTCTGCTAAGGGACAGGACTTCACCGCATCAAAGGGTCGATGGACGGGGCCGTGTGCCATCAAATCTTGGGTGAGAACCTCCTTCCCTCAGCCAGGGCATTGAAAATGGGTCATGGATGGGTATTCCAGCATGACAATTACCCAAAACACACGGCCAAGGCTACAAAGGAGCGGCTCAAGAAGAAGCACATTAAGGTCCTGGAGTGGCCAAGCCAGTCTCCAGACCTTCATCCCATAGAAAATACGTGGAGGGAGCTGAAGGTTCGAGTTACCAAACGTCAGCCTCCAAACCTTAATGACTTGGAGAGGATCTGCAAAGAGGAGTGGGAGAAAATCCCTC
>NC_138780.1:4282112-4417099 GCF_965119305.1 Pelophylax lessonae
TATACTGTATACACCTGTCCTCATACTATATATACTGTATACACCTGTCCTCATACTATATATACTGTATACACCTGTCCTCATACTATATACTGTATACACCTGTCCTCATACTATATACACTGTATACACCTGTCCTCATACTATATATACTGTATACACCTGTCCTCATACTATATACACTGTATACACCTGTCCTCATACTATATACACTGTATACACCTGTCCTCATACTATATACACTGTATACACCTGTCCTCATACTATATATACACTGTATACACCTGTCCTCATACTATATACACTGTATACACCTGTCCTCATACTATATATACTGTATACACCTGTCATCATACTATATATACTGTATACACCTGTCCTCATACTATATACTGTATACACCTGTCCTCATACTATATATACTGTATACACCTGTCCTCATACTATATATACTGTATACACCTGTCCTCATACTATATACTGTATACACCTGTCCTCATACTATATATACTGTATACACCTGTCCTCATACTATATACACTGTATACACCTGTCCTCATACTATATACACTGTATACACCTGTCCTCATACTATATACACTGTATACACCTGTCCTCATACTATATACTGTATACACCTGTCCTCATACTATATACTCTGTATACACCTGTCCTCATACTATACACTGTATACACCTGTCCTCATACTATATATACTGTATACACCTGTCCTCATACTATATACACTGTATACTCCTGTCCTCATACTATATATACTGTATACACCTGTCCTCATACTATATATACTGTATACACCTGTCCTCATACTATATATACTGTATACACCTGTCCTCATACTATATACTGTATACACCTGTCCTCATACTATATATACTGTATACACCTGTCCTCATACTATATATACTGTATACACCTGTCATACTATATACACTGTATACACCTGTCCTCCTACTATATACACTGTATACACCTGTCCTCATACTATATACACTGTATACACCTGTCATCATACTATATATACTGTATACACCTGTCCTCATACTATATATACTGTATACACCTGTCCTCATACTATATACTGTATACACCTGTCCTCATACTATATACTCTGTATACACCTGTCCTCATACTATACACTGTATACACCTGTCCTCATACTATATATACTGTATACACCTGTCCTCATACTGTATACACCTGTCCTCATACTATATACACTGTATACTCCTGTCCTCATACTATATACACTGTATACACCTGTCCTCATACTATATATACTGTATACACCTGTCCTCATACTATATATACTGTATACACCTGTCCTCATACTATATACTGTATACACCTGTCCTCATACTATATATACTGTATACACCTGTCCTCATACTATATACACTGTATACACCTGTCCTCATACTATATATACTGTATACACCTGTCCTCATACTATACACTGTATACACCTGTCCTCATACTATATATACTGTATACACCTGTCCTCATACTATATATACTGTATACACCTGTCCTCATACTATATATACTGTATACACCTGTCCTCATACTATATACACTGTATACACCTGTCCTCATACTATATACACTGTATACACCTGTCCTCATACTATACACTGTATACACCTGTCCTCATACTATATATACTGTATACACCTGTCCTCATACTATATACACTGTATACTCCTGTCCTCATACTATATATACTGTATACACCTGTCCTCATACTATATATACTGTATACACCTGTCCTCATACTATATATACTGTATACACCTGTCCTCATACTATATATACTGTATACACCTGTCCTCATACTATATACACTGTATACACCTGTCCTCATACTATATACACTGTATACACCTGTCCTCATACTATATACACTGTATACACCTGTCCTCATACTATATATACTGTATACACCTGTCCTCATACTATATATACTGTATACACCTGTCCTCATACTATATACACTGTATACACCTGTCCTCATACTATATATACTGTATACACCTGTCCTCATACTATATACACTGTATACACCTGTCCTCATACTATATACACTGTATACACCTGTCCTCATACTGTATACACCTGTCCTCATACTGTATACACCTGTCCTCATACTATATACACTGTATACACCTGTCCTCATACTATATATACTGTATACACCTGTCCTCATACTATATATACTGTATACACCTGTCCTCATACTATATACACTGTATACACCTGTCCTCATACTATATACACTGTATACACCTGTCCTCATACTATATATACTGTATACACCTGTCCTCATACTATATATACTGTATACACCTGTCCTCATACTATATACACTGTATACACCTGTCCTCATACTATATATACTGTATACACCTGTCCTCATACTATATACACTGTATACACCTGTCCTCATACTATATACACTGTATACACCTGTCCTCATACTATATACACTGTATACACCTGTCCTCATACTATATACACTGTATACACCTGTCCTCATACTATATACTGTATACACCTGTCCTCATACTATATACACTGTATACACCTGTCCTCATACTATATATACTGTATACACCTGTCCTCATACTATATATACTGTATACACCTGTCCTCATACTATATACACTGTATACACCTGTCCTCATACTATATATACTGTATACACCTGTCCTCATACTATATATACTGTATACACCTGTCCTCATACTATATACACTGTATACACCTGTCCTCATACTATATATACTGTATACACCTGTCCTCATACTATATATACTGTATACACCTGTCCTCATACTATATACACTGTATACACCTGTCCTCATACTATATACACTGTATACACCTGTCCTCATACTATATACACTGTATACACCTGTCCTCATACTATATACACTGTATACACCTGTCCTCATACTATATACACTGTATACACCTGTCCTCATACTATATACACTGTATACACCTGTCCTCATACTATATATACTGTATACACCTGTCCTCATACTATATATACTGTATACACCTGTCCTCATACTATATATACTGTATACACCTGTCCTCATACTATATACACTGTATACACCTGTCCTCATACTATATACACTGTATACACCTGTCCTCATACTATATACACTGTATACACCTGTCCTCATACTATATATACTGTATACACCTGTCCTCATACTATATACACTGTATACACCTGTCCTCCTACTATATACACTGTATACACCTGTCCTCATACTATATACTGTATACACCTGTCCTCATACTATATACACTGTATACACCTGTCCTCATACTATATATACTGTATACACCTGTCCTCATACTATATACACTGTATACACCTGTCCTCATACTATATACACTGTATACACCTGTCCTCATACTATATACACTGTATACACCTGTCCTCATACTATATACACTGTATACACCTGTCCTCATACTATATACACTGTATACACCTGTCCTCATACTATATACACTGTATACACCTGTCCTCATACTATATATACTGTATACACCTGTCCTCATACTATATACACTGTATACACCTGTCCTCATACTATATACACTGTATACACCTGTCCTCATACTATATATACTGTATACACCTGTCCTCATACTATATATACTGTATACACCTGTCCTCATACTATATACACTGTATACACCTGTCCTCATACTATATACACTGTATACACCTGTCCTCATACTATATACACTGTATACACCTGTCCTCATACTATATACACTGTATACTCCTGTCCTCATACTATATATACTGTATACACCTGTCCTCATACTATATATACTGTATACACCTGTCCTCATACTATATATACTGTATACACCTGTCCTCATACTATATATACTGTATACACCTGTCCTCATACTATATACACTGTATACACCTGTCCTCATACTATATATACTGTATACACCTGTCCTCATACTATATACACTGTATACACCTGTCCTCATACTATATATACTGTATACACCTGTCCTCATACTATATATACTGTATACACCTGTCCTCATACTATATACACTGTATACTCCTGTCCTCATACTATATATACTGTATACACCTGTCCTCATACTATATACTCTGTATACACCTGTCCTCATACTATATACTCTGTATACACCTGTCCTCATACTATATACTCTGTATACACCTGTCCTCATACTATATACACTGTATACACCTGTCCTCATACTATATACACTGTATACTCCTGTCCTCATACTATATACACTGTATACACCTGTCCTCATACTATATACACTGTATACACCTGTCCTCATACTATATATACTGTATACACCTGTCCTCATACTATATATACTGTATACACCTGTCCTCATACTATATACACTGTATACACCTGTCCTCATACTATATACACTGTATACACCTGTCCTCATACTATATATACTGTATACACCTGTCCTCATACTATATACACTGTATACACCTGTCCTCATACTATATATACTGTATACACCTGTCCTCATACTATATATACTGTATACACTTGTCCTCATACTATATATACTGTATACACCTGTCCTCATACTATATATACTGTATACACCTGTCCTCATACTATATACACTGTATACACCTGTCCTCATACTATATATACTGTATACACCTGTCCTCATACTATATACACTGTATACACCTGTCCTCATACTATATATACTGTATACACCTGTCCTCATACTATATACACTGTATACACCTGTCCTCATACTATATACACTGTATACACCTGTCCTCATACTATATACACTGTATACACCTGTCCTCATACTATATACACTGTATACACCTGTCCTCATACTATATATACTGTATGCACCTGTCCTCATACTATATATACTGTATGCACCTGTCCTCATACTATATATACTGTATGCACCTGTCCTCATACTGTATACACCTGTCCTCATACTATATACACTGTATATACACCTGTCCTCATGCTATATACAATGTATACACACCGGCCACTTTATTAGGTACACCTGTCCAGTTGCTTGGTAACACAAATTGCTAATCAGCCAATCACATGGCAGCAGTTCAATACATTTAGGCATCTAGACGTGGTGAAGACTACTTGCTGAAGTTCAAACAGAGCATCAGAATGGGGAAGAAAGGTGATTGAAGTGACTTGGAACGTGGGATGGTTGTTGGTGGCAGACGGGCCGGTCTGAGTATTTCTGGGATCTCTCAGGATTACAGAGAATGGTGGGAAAAAGAGAAAATATCCAGTGAGCGGCAGTTGTGTGGAGGAAAATGCCTTGTTGAGGTCAGAGGAGAATGGGCAGACTGGTTCCAGATGATAGAAAGACAACAGTAACTCAAATAACCACTCGTTACACCCGAGGTATGCAAAATACCATTGCTAAACACACAACACATGGAACCTTGAAGCAGATGGGCTACAGCAGCAGAAGACCACACCGGGTGCCACTCCTGTCAGCTAAGAACAGGAAACTGAGGCTACAATTGGCACAGGATCACCAAAACTGGACAATAGGAAGATCGGAAAAATGTTGTCTGGATTTCAGATGGGGAGTTTCTGCCGTGTGATTGGCTGATTAGCAATTTGTGTTAAAAAGCAATTGAACAGGTGTACCTAATATGAGTGTCTGGTGAGTGTATATACACCTGTCACTCTCCTCATACTGTATACAATGTGAGTATTTTTCATTTAATTCTATATTGGATAACGGCTATTTATAGGATTGTGATCAAGGAGTTGGAATGGTGATTGGATTCGGCGGTTGGCGCACTCCTGTCAGGTTGGGCTCCTCCCCCTTGTTTTGATCAAAGTTGACAATTGATGACCTTGGCGTAGCTGGGTGACGATGCCTGTACCGGGAATATACTTGTGGGATCAGACGTCCTATTGGACGTTTCAGTTTTGGGCGGAGCATGAGGAATTCATGGTCGGTGTTCACTGTATAAATCAGAGGATGTATCTGGACGTTTCTTGTATCCATGGTAACCGGTACTTGCATGACTCTTGTATTATGGCGTCTGTCTTGTATTGGGGCAGCAGAGGTCCAATTCCTTTTCTGGTGTCGCTTCTTGTACAAAGTCCTGTTGTTCACCGAGCAAGTATAAGGATTGTGTATAGCACTCCACATGCAGGACCCCAGGATGAGACCCCCACCCCCCCTCACACAGGTCCTGAAGATGACCCCCCCCCCCCCGCAGGCCCTGAGGAGTAATGTCCTGCGCAGGTCCCGGAAATGAACCCCCCCCCCCCCACAGGTCATGAGGAGATCGAACTCCCGCAGGCCCCAAGGATGACACCCAACATTCAATCAAACCCTGGGATGAGACTCCTGCCACCCGCAGGTCCCCAGAACGAGACCCATCCCCCTGATGGTCTCCAAAATGAAACCCCTTCCACCGCAGGTCCACCGCATGAGACCCTATCAATAGCTGACCACTCCACCCCCGAAAAGGTGTTGAGGATGAAACCTCCTGCAGGTCTCCAGGATAAAAAGGCGCCCCCCCCCGCCCCCCAAAAAAGGTCCTGATGACCCCCCCCCCCCCAGGATTCCAGAATGAGAACCCCCTCCCTCCCCTTGGAGGTCCCTGGGTTGAAATGGAGGGCCCCCCCCCCTCAAATGGACCTCAGGATGAAACATCCCGAGGATAAAACCCCATCCCCACAAGTCCCCAGGATGAGTCCCCTGCGCAGGTCGCCAAAATGAGACCCAACCCCCCCTACAGGTCTGGAGGATCAGACCCAGCCACAGGCCCCCAGGATGAGACCCGTCATTAACTAAACCCTGGGATGAGCCATCTGCAGGTCCTCAGGATTACCCCCCCCCCTGCCTGCAGACCCCCGAAATGAGACCCATCCCCCTCCGGTGGGCTCCCAAGATTAAACACCACCCCACCCCCTTCCCTTGCTGGTCCGTGGAATGAGACCATATCAATACCTGGCCATCCGACCCCCCCCCCCCCCCCCGAAAAGGTCCCGAGGATGAAACCCCCTGCCGGTCCCCAAAAAAATGCACCCCTGCGAGTTTCAGGAAAGCCCCCCCCGCCCCCAAAGATCACCCCGTCCCCACAGGCCTCAGGGTCAGACCCCTGCAGGTCCTCAGTAGTACATGGCTCTGGATTGCTCCTGTCCATATGGTGGCCTGTGTATATGATGAATGTATGGACTCGTCCCCGAGAGCCTGGAAGCGCGGTTTATAAGGAAGGCATCGTGACCGCACTGAGATGCAGCGCCTGATTCCTGCACACTGCGCACTATAATAATCTACTGGGGACGTCACATTGTGTAATGTACGGTTACATTAGGCGGCCTTGAAATTCCCAGCGCAGCGCTCGCTGCGCTCACGCCACCAATTCTGTTTATAAAAGACTTCGGTGATTATTTTAGGGGTGGAGAAAAGTAGAAGAGAGCGTGAAACTTCAGCGAGATCAAAGGGTCGTACTCAGACCGCTACAATGTACACCCAATTCACATGAATGACAAGAAGTATAATAGAGTTAAAGAAAAAGGCACAATAAATAAAATGAGAAAGGTGAGGGGAGCCAGTGGGGACGAATTGGGGAGATGGTGGTCCTCACTGGCAGACATTGCTGAGTAATTGGCAGTAATAAAGCTCTTGGATCCATGTAGGCTGGAGAGGTCAGAAAGACGGCAAAGTCCCTGTGCCTGGCCGGAGGAGGGGAGAGTGTTTTGTGTCTGGCGGTGGATTGCTGGGAGGCTCCTCCTGTGTGTTTTCTACACCTGACTGATCGCAGGGCCAGCCGCCTGGAACACAATAATTGTCACTCACACAGGCGCTTCCTGCCCGGCTGACTTTCCTGCAGTGAAACTGACTGAGCAGAGAGTGAAACTCGCCCATCCCAGGTCAGCCACTGGAGCTCTGCATCATTCGCTGACACTGTGGCTGTGCACTCCCTGTGGTGCTGACACTGTGGCTGTGCACTCCCTGTGGTGCTGACACTGTGGCTGTGCACTCCCTGTGGTGCTGACACTGTGGCTGTGCACTCCCTGTGGTGCTGACACTGTGGCTGTGCACTCCCTGTGGTGCTGACACTGTGGCTGTGCACTCCCTGTGGTGCTGACACTGTGGCTGCGCGCCCCCCTGGGACACTGTGGCTGCGCGCCCCCCTGGGACACTGTGGCTGCGCGCCCCCCTGGGACACTGTGGCTGGGCGCCCCCTGTGGTGCTGAGACTGTGGCTGTGCGCCCCCTGGGCTCCTGTAGCTGTGTGCGCTCCCCTGGGCTCCCGCGCGCGCCCTGAGACACTGTGGCTGCGCGCACCTGGACTCCCGAGGCTGGGCGCCCCCTGAGACACTGTGGCTGGGCGCCCCCTGCGGTGCTGAGACTGTGGCTGTGCGCCCCCTGGGCTCCCGTGGCTGTGTGCGCTCCCATGGCTGTGTGCGCCCCCTGGGCTCCCACAACTGTGTGCCCCCGAGACTGGCTGTGCGCCCCCCCGAGACTGTGGCTGTTATCCTTCTCTTCTCTTTTTATTTATTTTTTTTTCCTCTCTCTCTCTCTCTCTCATTTTCTCTTTCCTCCTCTTGTATCTCACACTCTCGCTCGCTCGCTCATTTACTTTTGTACATTTTACTCTTTATTGATCTTTAAATAAATGAGAGCTAAAAATAGCCCTCATTACCTGTGTGACATCACACCCAATTACTTCCATGGAAAGGTTGTATATATATAAAGGGGAAACTGAAGCCAATTAGATAAAAGTCATTCTATAGAGGAGAATAGAATTCCATAATAGACGTATGATCCATCGAAGGTTTCCAGAGCTAAGCCGACATCTGCCCTGTGTATGTGATCTCTGTACAATCCCTTCTATCAGATGAGATCCTCTCTATGTGATCTCTGTACAATCCCTCCTATCAGATGACGAGATCCTCTGTGATCTCTGTACAATCCCTCTATCAGATAAGATCCTCTATGTGATCTCTGTACAATCCCTTCTATCAGATAAGATCCTCTCTATGTGATCTCTGTACAATCCCTCCTATCAGATGAGATCCTCTCTCTGTGATCTCTGTACAATCCCTCCTATCAGATGACGAGATCCTCTGTGATCTCTGTACAATCCCTTCTATCAGATAAGATCCTCTCTATGTGATCTCTGTACAATCCCTCCTATCAGATGAGATCCTCTCTCTGTGATCTCTGTACAATCCCTCCTATCAGATGACGAGATCCTCTGTGATCTCTGTACAATTCCTCTATCAGATAAGATCCTCTCTCTGTGATCTCTGTACAATCCATTTCCTGTCTCTCTGGTTTCTCCTCACCCGTCTGTCTCACCTTTTCCATCTCTCCCCCTCTTCCTCCTCACATCTCTGTTATCTTGTATGGTGTGTGTGTGTGTGTGTGTAGTAATCATATGAGGGGGGTGCCCGTGTTCCGCCCAGCATTCCTCGGGCACCAGTCATCCTCAGGCTCAGTGCCAGGTCAGATCTCTGGTGGAGTCTCTCTATGTATGGGATGTGGATTTGTCTGACTGTCCACTATTTCCAGCACTCCATCCTTATGTACAGCTTTACAGGATGTCACCCTTCGGTGCCATGCAGCCTGGAGAGAAGGCTCCTGTGGCCCTACAATGGTTATCTGTGAGGGACCATACCACTGATTTCCGAAACTGATAAAAGGAAACCAAGATCTGGGTTCACCATCTCTGCTGGGTGGAGGAGGGGTACATTGTGGGAAAAGGTATTTGTGGTCTGGTAATGCCAACCAGTGCTACCCACATAAGTCTGATGGTGGGGTTTGACGGTCATATAGTCCAAAAACAGGGTGTCCAAGGCCATAACCCTTCAATTCCTTCTCATAATGCCCTCTGTACCCAGTCCGATCTATGCTGGAACCCAACTCCATACAGTTCCTTCTCCACCCAGTACGATCTATGCTGGGACCCAACTCCATCCAGTTCCTTCTCCACCCAGTACGATCTATGCTGGGACCCATCTCCATCCAGTCCCTTCTCCACCCAGTACGATCTATGCTGGAACCCAACTCCATCCAGTTCCTTCTCCACCCAGTACGATCTATGCTGGGACCCATCTCCATCCAGTCCCTTCTCCACCCAGTACGATCTATGCTGGGACCCATCTCCATCCAGTCCCTTCTCCACCCAGTACGATCTATGCTGGGACCCATCTCCATCCAGTCCCTTCTCCACCCAGTCCGATCTATGCTGGGACCCATCTCCATCCAGTCCCTTCTCCACCCAGTACGATCTATGCTGGGACCCATCTCCATCCAGTCCCTTCTCCACCCAGTCTGATCTATGCTGGGACCCAACTCCATCCAGTTCCTTCTCCACCCAGTACGATCTATGCTGGGACCCAACTCCATCCAGTCCCTTCTCCACCCAGTCCGATCTATGCTGGGACCCAACTCCATCCAGTCCGATCTATGCTGGGACCCAACTCCACCCAGTCCGATCTATGCTGGGACCCAACTCCACCCAGTCCGATCTATGCTGGGACCCATCTCCATCCAGTCACCTCTGTGCCCAGTCCCTTCTCTCCCCAGTCGGGTCCCAGCATAGATCAGTCTTCATCCAGTCCCTTCTCCACCTAGTCTGATCTATGCTGGGACCCTTCTCCATTCAGTCCATTCTCTACCCTGTTCAATGTTTACTTAGACCCTTCTCTATCTGGTCAACTATGTGCCCAGTCCCTTCAATGCTTGAACTCCTCTCTCTTCTTGGACCCTTTTCAATCAGATCCTTTTTATGTCCAGTCTCTTCACCCACTCCGATCTATGTTTAGACCCTTTGCTGCTCATTCCCTTCAGTGCCCAGCCCTTCACCCTATTCAATCTATACTTAGACCCTTCTTTATCTAGTCCATTCTGTACCCAGTCCCCTCTGTGTCCAGTCTCTTTACCAGTCCCATGTATGCTTGGATCCTTCACTGTCCAATCCCCTCTGTGCCCCATTCCTTCACCGCCCAGTCCCTTCTCCACCCTGTCCAATCTATGCCTAAAACTCTTTTCTCTGTCCAGTCCCCTCTGTGACCAGTGCCTTTTCTGGCAGGTCTTATCTAGGCTTTTGAGCCATCTCCATCCAGACCTCTTCTGTGTCCAGTCTCTTCTCTGCTCAGTCCGATGTATGCTTAGACCCTTCCCTATCCATTAACCTCTCTGCCCCATCCCTTTTTCTACCCATTCCAGTCTATGCTTAGCCCCTACTTTATCCATTCCCCTCTGTGCGCAGTCCCTTCTCCACCCAGTCCAGTCTATGCTTGGACCCTTCCCTATCCATTACCTTTTGTGCCCAGTCCCTTCTCCTTCCAGTCCATCTATGTTTAGACCCTTCTCTATCCTTTCCCCTCTGCGCCAAGTCCCGTCTATGCTTAGACCCTTCCCTGTCCATTCCCATCTGTGCCCAGTCCCTTCTCCACACAGTTCCATCTATGCTTAGATCCTTCTCTATACATTCTCCTCTGTGCCCAGTCCATTCTCTATCCATTCCCATCTGTGCCCAGTCCCTTCTGTAGCCAGTTCTGTCTATGCTTAGACCCTTCTCTATCTATTCCTCTCTATCCAGTCCCCACTGCCTAGTCTCTTCTCCACCTAGTCCAATCCATGCTTAGACTCTTCTCTATCCATTTTTCCCTGTGCCCGTTCCATTGCCCACCCAGTCCAATCTATGCTTAGACCTGTCTCTGTCCAGTCAACCCCCCCCAGTGACCAGTCCCTTCTCTGGCAGGTCTGATCTATGCTTGGACCCATCTCTTTTCAGTCCTCGTCTCTGCCCAGTCTCGTCTCTGCCCAGTCTCGTCTCTGCCCAGTCTCGTCTCTGCCCAGTCTCGTCTCTGCCCAGTCTCGTCTCTGCCCAGTCTCGTCTCTGCCCAGTCTCGTCTCTGCCCAGTCTCGTCTCTGCCCAGTCTCGTCTCTGCCCAGTCTCGTCTCTGCCCAGTCTCGTCTCTGCCCAGTCTGATGTATGCTTAGACCCTTCTCTGCCCATTCTCCTCTGTGCCCTGTTCATTCTCTGCCCATTCCCTTCTCCACCCAGTCTAATCTATGCTTAGACTCTTTTCTGACCCTTCCCCATCCATTCCTTCCTGGGGCTAGGAAATAACGGAAACCATTGTAGTAATTTTTATGATCGAACACATAATGTGACTTTTTTTGTTTTGGACCCAGGTGTCCCACGATGGTTCTGATACCCCCTCCCAAGGTTTTGGAGGGTTGCGGCCTGAGTTTGGAGTTCTTTTCCCATGTGCGTGATCTGCGTCTTCCCTGCGTGCCGTTCCTGTAATGAGATGATTATCTTCTCCCGGGGAAATGGCGGAGTTATGGAAAGGGCTGAGTGATTGCTCTCCGGAGGATCGTTGTGGAGTTATTTACTAACCGCACAGTGACAGGTCACAGGCGTCCTGTATAGCATACGCCGCGCTGATTATTACCCGAAAGAGACCCGTTTATAAACCGCTGAGCCAAGTGTCACCTACACCGGCCAATCGGATCCCAGATTTTTATAGCACGGGTCAGATGGGAAATTATACGGGAAACTCGGAAACCTTTATTTTTGCCGCCTGTGTCTCGAACAGGAACACGGGCAAAGCCTCATTCTTAGTGGAATGGGGAAGGCCTCCGACGTCAGACAATGGTTTTCTCACAGTATCCTGGTGATAACTACACTTTCATTTCTTGTATGGGTGTCACAGGAAGTGAAGTGAGGGAAGATCTCCCCACTGGGGGCCACAGACTTCAGGAAAAACAAAAAACATTGTCTGGAGTCGGATTTTGGATCTATTAAAAAAAAAAAAAAAGACTGAATTAAAGCTGTATTTTAAACTGCATATATATCGGCTTCTTTGCCCCCTTTAACCTCCCCCCTCATAAACATGACAGTGACATTTTTAAATCCACTGTTTTCCCATTATTTTAGATCCAGTGATGTCATCACCAGATCTCTGATTCTCTACCCAATGCAGGCAGATCCTGGTTGGTGGGAGGGGCCTGTACATAGCTTCCTGAAAACCCCACAGCACCCTCCCTTAGTACTCCTCTCCAGAGCCCTCAGTTTTGATGCAAGAAGTGGGAGGAGTTATGCAAATATGATGTCATCACTGGGTGTCTGTGCTTCTCTATGCAATGCAGGGAGATCATGTCTGGTGGGAGGGGCCAGTACGTAGCTTCCTGAAAACCTCACAGCACCCGGCTTCAGTGCAGCTCTCCAGAGCCCTCAGTCCTGATGAAAGCAGTGGGAGGAGTTATGCAAATATCAAAATTTGCCTTAATAGGTGAGTGTCAGTCTAGAGGAGTGGGCGTTTCTAGACAGGATGTATTTGCATAGGTAACTCCCACATTCGATACTGAGCCTCCATGATTGGACTCCAATGAATGATAAAGGAAGGGCCCCCAGTCCTGATGCAAGCAGTGGGAGGAGTTATGCAAATGTAAAAATGGCCTTTGTGGGTGTCAGTTTGGAGAGTGGGCGTTCCTAGGCAGGCTGTACTTGCAAAGGTAACGCCCGCACATGACGCTGAGCCTCCATGGTTGACATGACTAAAATAAATGAAAGGGGCGGGCAAGGGACAGTCAGGTTGGGGAGGAAAGGTCTATCAGTGATGGCAAATCTTGGCACCCCAGATGTTTTGGAACTACATTTCCTATGATGCTTGTGCATTCTGCAGTGTTGTAGAGCATCATGGGAAATGTAGTTCCAAAACATCTGGAGTGCCAAGGTTAGCCATCACTGGGCTAGATGATGATGGATGTCTCCTAGCCAGGAAATGAGGCGGGGCTCTGTCTGACTTGCTGCAGCTTCGAATGCACCATGCGAGATGTCAGAACACACAGAGCATCGCAGTTTTGTTGTATATGGGGGCTGTGTACCCACAGACCGATCAGGGTGCCCATGCTGACCCATTTCCACAGCCAAAAGCACCTACAATGGGCACATGAGCATCAGAACTGGACCACGGAGCAATGGAGGATGGTGGCCTGGTCTGATAATTTCAGCAATGAGTTTGCGATGTTGACTCGGCCTCTCAGACCTCCATCCGCTTTGAGAATCTGTGGGATGTTCTGGAAAAACAAGTCTGATCCATGGAGGCCCCACCTCCCAACTTACAGGACTTAAAGGATCTGGTAGTGACGTCTTGGCGCCAATTACAACAGCGTACCTTCAGAGGTCTAGTGGAGTCTATGGTGGGGATCACAATGGCTGATCAGTGTATGTGACCAGCAGGCTTCATGCTTTGTTGAAGACAATTGTGGTCTTCTGAGGGCAGGCCGGCGTTTTTCACGGCTTGCAGGACATGCTAGAACTTACAGTTCAATGGCGCCGCTGTGAGTGCCGGCCGGGTTTGGAGCTTGTTTATGCCCCAAGCAATAATAGAATGCAACCAAAGTGTCCCAAAATCCTCACGTGAAGACAGCCCAGGCCACGCCCCTAATGCATTTTGCTCCACCCTCTGTAGCCTAATCATGGTTACGCTCCGGGGGGCGTAACTCATTGGGGGTGTGGGTTGGGGGAAGTCCAGGCTGAGACTGCCATTCACTACCACACAGCGGATCGGTTTTGATGTGCAGCTTTCGTAACACTTGGGTTGCTTTCTATCACTTTTCAGACAGAAGCTGTGATTGGATGAGATGTGGTCCCATGTGGAGGTGACACAACCGGTGACATTCTACGTGAAAGGAAGTTTATATATAGCACAGAGCATTGTGTTTTTGTTTCTGGATGTTTCTCTGGTCTTTGTCTTCATAAAATGTATAATGTGTCCAAAGCTGCAAAATAAAAATGTTCCAACGTATATCCGCTATACCTTTTTACAAGGCTGGAATTAAGGTGGTTGTAAACTCCGAAGGTGTCTTCTGTGTGCAGCAGCCCCCTAATACTTCCCTGAACCCCATCTCGATCTAGCAATGTTGCAGGAGAGACTTGGCTGTCCGGGACTCTCCTCCTCCTTGGTGGAGTCAACAGCTCGGCGCCCTTGGCTCCCGCTGCTGTCAATCAAAGTTGGTTAGCCAATGAGAGAGAGGGGGCGGGACTAAACAGTGATCTGAAGGGACACAGGGAGCTGCGACTTGACTCGGTGCCCCCATAGCAAGCTGCTTGCTGTGGGGGCAGGAGGGAGGGGCCAGGAGCACCGGTGAGGGACTCGGAGAAGAAAAGGGGTCTGGGCTGCTCTGTGCAAAACCACTACACAGAGCAGGTAAGTATAACATACTTTTATTTTTGAATCGAAAAAAAAAAAAACAGACTTTAGTATCACTTTAAGGTGGAACCTCAGGCAGACTGCAAATACAAGGAGATGTTCCCATCATACATTCCAGTCATGGCGGCTTTCCTGATGGTGACAAGAGGACCATGTCACTTGTAGTTCCCATTAAAATCCAGGCTTCCTCGCAGATTGGCGTGGTGTTGGGGTTCCTTAGCAGATAGACATATGGTTGGGTTTCCCCAAAGATCAGTGTGTGGGTTGGGGTTCCCCGTAGATTGGTGGGTTGGGGTTCCCCGTAGATTGGTGGGTTGGGGTTCCCCGTAGATTGGTGGGTTGGGGTTCCCCGTAGATTGGTGGGTTGGGGTTCCCCGTAGATTGGTGGGTTGGGGTTCCCCGTAGATTGGTGGGTTGGGTTTCCTCGTAGATTGGTGTGGGTTTGGGTTCCTCGCAGATCGGCGTGATGTTGGGGTTCCTCGTAGATCAGTGAGTCGGTTGGGGTTCCTCGCAGATTGGCGTGATGTTGGGGTTCCTTGGCAGATTGGCGTGGTGTTGGGGTTCCTTGGCAGATAGGCATATGGTTGGGGTTCCCTGTAGATCAGTATGTGGGTTGGGGTTCCCCCGTAGACTGGTGGGTTGGGTTTCCTCGTAGATTGGTTGGTGTTTGGGTTTGGGTTCATTGTAGATTGGTGTGGGTTTGGGTTCCTCATAGATCGGTGTGTGTTTGGGGTTCCCTGTAGATTAGTGTTTGGCTGTGACCGCCCAGCTATTTGGAAAGATCAGAGGCGGCTCTCATGCAGCCATTCAGTTTATGCAGTGGACGGTGTTGTGGTTTATTGTCCTGTTGCTCCTGTTCATTCAGGAGGTACCTGAGGGAGCGTACGCACCATGAATAATGAATGCAGGGTAGACAATGAAACGCTGAGGGATCACTGATGTTTCTGGTCACTGCGCTCGAGCAACCAGCTCCTGGTGTGCACCTATATATATATATATATATATATATATATATATATATATATATATATATATATATATAGCTTGCTTCTCTCTGGGTCATCAATTAGGCTAAAACCACCAAATTTATCATCTCACACGTGTTCTGCAAAAATATGGGGAGATCGCTGACCAATAATGCTGGTTATGTTTCTTGCAATTGGACCTTTTTTATTACAGGTGACCTCACACACCTAGCTCGACTTTTGTTGTTTGATCTTTATCCCCTCCCGCCGACTCTTTAAGAAATCTTGATGCCATCGTTTTTTTTTTTTTTTTTTTTAAAGGGCTTTTTGAACTTGTGGTGATTGTGATTGGCTGTCACAGTGATCACATTATTGGGAACATATCCTATGGATGCTGTCAGTAACGGCGTGGTCACAGTGCTGGGCGAGTGCAATTTGAACGTGTTTCCAAAATACACAATGCATATATGTGGTATGACCGTATGAGCCCCACCTCCTGTGTTGCCACATATATGGCTGGTGGGAACTGCTTTAAGGGTTAGTTCACCTTTACCAAAAAAAATGCCTCTTGCAGGTAGGGGGCACCTGTAGATAAATACATACTGTGCAGATTTGCCTTTGCCTGTAGGTGTAGGCCATTTACAGTGTCTCACAAAAGTAAGTACACCCCTCACATTTGTGTAAATAATTTATTCTATCTTTTCATGTGACAACACTGAAGAAATGAGACTTTGCTACAATGTAAAGTAGTGAGTGTACAGCTTGTATAACAGTGTAAATTTGCTGTCCCCTCAAAATAACAACACACAGCCATTAATGTCTAAACCGCTGGCAACAAAAGTCAGTACACCCCTAAGTGACAATCTCCAAATTGGGCCCAAAGTGTCAATATTTTGTGTGGCCGCCATTATTTTCCAGCACTGCCTTAACCCTCTTGGGCATGAAGTTCACCAGAGCTCCTCAGGTTGCCACTGGAGACCTCTTCCCCTCCTCCATGATGACATCACAGAGCTGGTGGATGTTAGAGACCTTCCCCTCCTCCCCCTTCTGTTTGAGGATCCCCACAGATGCTCAATAGGGTTTAGGTCTGGAGACATGCTTGGCCAGTCCATCACCTTTACCCTCAGCTTCTTTAGCAGGGCAGTGGTCGTCTTGGAGGTGTTTGGGGTCGTTATGTTGGAATACTGCCCTGCAGCCCAGTCTCTGAAGGGAGGGGATCATGCTCTGCTTCAGTATTCATGGTTCCCTAAATGAACTGTAGCTCCCCATTGCCAGCAACACTCATGCAGCCCCAGACCATGACACCCCCACCACCATGCTTGACTGTAGGAAGACACACTTGTCTTTGTACTCCTCACCTGGTTGCCCCCACACACGCTTGACCCCATCTGAACCGAATAAGTTTATCTTGGTCTCATCAGAGCACAGAAGATGGTTCCAGTAATCCATGTCCTTAGTCTGCTTGTCTTCAGCAAACTGTTTGCGGGCTTTCTTGTTCATCATCTTTAGAAGAGGCTTCCTTCTGGGATGACAGCCATGCAGACCAATTTGATGAAGTGTGCGGCGTATGGTCTGAGCACTGACAGGCTGACCCCTCCCCCACCCCTTCAACCTCTGTAGCAATGCTGGCAGCACTCATACGTCTATTTCCCAAAGAAAACCTGTGGATATGACGCTGAGCACGTGCACTCAACTCCTTTTGGTTGACCATGGCGAGGCCTGTTCTGAGTGGAACCTGTCCTGGTAAACCGCTGTATGGTCTTGGCCACCGTGCTGCAGCTCAGTTTCAGGGTCTTGGCAATCTTCTTATAGCCTAGGCCATCTTTATGTAGAGCAACAATTCCTTTTTTTTTTCAGATCCTCAGAGTTCTCTGCCATGAGGTGCCATGTTGAACTTCCAGTGACCAGTATGAGAGAGTGAGAGCGATAACATCAAATTTAACACACCTGCTCTCCATTCACACCTGGGACCTTGTAACCCTAATGAGTCACATGACACTGGGAAGGGAAAATGGCTAATTGGGCCCAATTTCTAGACATTTTGACTTAGGGGTGTACTCACTTTTGTTGCCAGCGATTTAAACATTAATGGCTGTGTGTGGTTATTTTGAGGGGACCGCAAATTTACACTGTTATACAAGCTGTACACTCACTACTTTACATTGTAGCAAAGTGTCATTTCTTCAGTGTTGTCACATGAAAAGATAGAAGAAAATATTTTTGCAAAAATGTGAGGGGTGTACTAATTTTTGTGAGCTACTGTATGTACTTCCTAAAGTCTGGCCAAAAAACTCCCAGAGGTGGCAATCTCCCATCCTGCCTTGTTGCTAAGACACTTCCAGATGTTAATGCTCACCCCCAACATCACAGGAGCAAGCTGTCAAAACTCCGCACATTTGGGGTCCACTATCTCTTCCATTGCAGCATCACTGAGTTCAGAGCTACTGGATTGGGGGGGAGCCCTTGTGAGGGGGTTTGAATCGGCTGGGAATGTTCTAACCATGTCATAGCAACAAGGCAGGAAAGGATGATACCGTCTCTGGGAGTTTTTCAGGCTTTAGGAGGTATGTAAATGGCCTACACCTATAGCAAGGGCATTACTTATCCTTGGTAAAGCTGCACAGTTCGTTTTTATCCCTGCATAGGCAGAATAAAAATTGTTTTTCCTCCTGCAGCCTCTAGCTGTCTCCATGTACTCCAGGGATTTGCTGGTGACAACAGTGGACCATGTCTGTGTGATGAAACAGTCCCTTCATCTCCATCAGCCCGTGTGACAGGGTGACAATGCTGGAGCACCGTTGAGAGACAGGACAGAGTGTTGTCAGCACCTTCTTTCCTCTAGTTGCCCTTTAATGTCCCTGGGTAGCTATTGGGAAAGGGGATATCCACAATGGGTAGCCATTGGGAAAGGGGGAGTAGCAACGATTGGTAGCCATTGGGAAAAAGGGTAGCTACTGGGAAAGAGGGTAACTTTGATGGGTAGCCATTGGGAAAAGGGGTAGCCATGATGGCTATCCAATGGGTAGCTATTGGGAAAGAGGATAGCCATTAAAGTGGGTAGCTGTGATAGCTATTGGTAAGGGGGTAGCAATGATTGCTCAGTGGCTTTCTCCTTCATGAAGGACAATCATGTGTTTGCTCAGCACCAGCTTTCCTCTATTTACCCATGAATGTCACTGGATAGCCTTTGGGGTAGCTTTGATGAGTAGCCATTGGGAAAAGGGGTAGCTTTGATAACTACCCCTTTTCCTAATGGCTACTTATCGGGAGGGGGGGGGTAGCTATCAGGAAAGGGGGTAGCCATGTGGCTTAGTTACTTTCTCCTCATGAGGGACAATCCTGTGTCTGCAAAGCACCAGCTTCCCTCTAGTTACCCATTAATGTAACTGGATAGCCATGATGGGAAAGAGGGCAGCCATGATGGTAGCAATTGGATAATGGGGTAGTCTTGATGAGTAGCCACTGGGAAAGGGGGTAGCAGATGGGTAGCCACTGGGAAAGGGGGGAGCAGGTGGGTAGCTATTGGTAAAGGGGGAAGCTTTGTGGCTCGGTTGCTTTCTCCTCATGAAGGACAATCCTGTGTCTCTAGTTACCCAATAATGTCACTGGATAGCCATTGGG
Organism: Pelophylax lessonae; assembly: GCF_965119305.1. Taxonomy (NCBI): domain Eukaryota; kingdom Metazoa; phylum Chordata; class Amphibia; order Anura; family Ranidae; genus Pelophylax; species Pelophylax lessonae. Next base: position 4,301,973 of record NC_138780.1, read on the forward strand.
AAAGAGAGTAGCCATTATGGGTAGCTATTGGGAAAGGTAGTAGCCATAATGTGTAGCAGATGGGTAGTCATTGGGAAAGGTGGTAGCCATGATGTGTGATGAAACAGTCACTCAATCTTCCATCAGTCTGTGTGACAGGGTGACAACGAACAAGCACAATTGGAAGACATGGACAGAGCATTGCCATCCTATAACTAACAGGAAGTGCTTGAACAAGGACCTCCATGGCAGGATCATCTTGGATTATTTTTAATGAAGGCTGCAGATTTATAAGGATTGAAAATGATCTTTGACATTACATTCCCACGTTGAAGTGTCCGTTACGTCACACTGATGAGGAAATATGATTAGACTTTTGTGCGAACGTGTGAGGAAAAATATTTTCCACCTCCTCCGATCCATATCCCTCTCCGACTGTATGGTTCACATAGCAGTTCTAATCAAATCCACTTGAAAACTCCAGGAAAGAATCAGCTGAGTTGGGAATTTCAGAAGCAGATAGTAGCGCATGCCTGTGGGTTCCCTTTTTTAAGGTGAAATCCCGGAGCCTAACCGCCATGTTTCTAAAAAGAGAACGGTGTGACTCCTCTGCGGTCTGAATTTATAAGCACAACAAGCAATCTGCTTTCCTTTACCAATGGATTTCACTGCGCGGGTGAACGGCACGTATGTAGACTCTGAGGTAAACAATCATTGGGAAATCAGGACTATGACTGACAACCACATCTCCAGTTTGGCTCATGGCAGTTGTTTTGATGTCTCTGTTGTGTAATCGCCGTCAAGTCGTTAGTTGATACGATAATTGGCTGGTTGTGTCTTTGTAATATTTACCAGTAAAAATTGACACAAATCTTTGGTGTGTTCTCCTGGCGGAGGGAAGGCTGTGCCGAGCGTATTTAAGTTTATTGGTGTAAATTCTCTGAACTGGTAATCAGGTCATGTTACCGGCTGTTTTACATGCTCGCTGTTCTTCTTTCCCGTCTGGCTGTGTCTCTTCCTGCGGGTGTAATGACAGATGACGGGCAGATAAAACGCCCAGCGGAGGGTAATTGCAGGTTTCTGTAGCTGGGTTAGTCACTAACCAGTCCTGCTGGAGTTTCTTATTCCTGTACTGAAATCAGACATATCCTACTAGAATGGCACCTTCCTTCTGTACTAAAATGATATCCCTCCCAAAGGATGTTTGGGTTTATGAGGGGGCAGACATTACCTTTTTGGGGTACACGTTCTCTGATGGTGTGAGATATGTTTTGGGGCATCTTGGACCTGCCAGGAGGTTCAGTTTATTGTTGATGTCCTTCCTGGCTGGCACAACCGTCTGTAGAATGTTGCTGGGATGTCTTGTTGCTATGGGATATACTGTCATTTTGGGGTGCCTGTACTGTGGGAAGGGCTTTCTTGGGGTGGTGTTAGGGTAGCTCTCTAGTGTTTGGATCCATTTCAATGTGGTCAGTGCTTTAAGTGGGCCGGTATGCACTGGTACTCAGTACCGCCACTTCCAAATATGGCACCTCTCCGTGCGCCTTAGCGTACCAGTACGCCCATTTTGGACATTTGCCCCCCCCCCAAGAATATTTCCCACTCCAGAGCCAGAGCAGTCACCACCAGGGAGTCTCCCTGCTCCGGAGTCCCAGCCCAGGCCAGGGGGGGGGGTGCTCTGTGGGGACCCTGATGTGGGGGGGGGGGGGATTTATAGGCTATAATAGAGTACCGGCACCTCTTTTGGGCCACTTAAAGCACTGAATGTGGTGATATGGTTATGGGGGGTGGCCTTGCATTGTGGTGGGATTGCTGGAGTATTGGGGGGTGCCTCCTCACGGTGTTAGGTTGAAATATGGTGTTGGGGGTAGCCCCTTAGTGTGGTTGGTGCCCCTTCACTTAAATAGGATGGGGATGTGATTTATGGGGTGACTTTGTCATGTGGTGGGTGTCCATTCACTGTGGTGGGATGAGGTGGTGTTACGTAGACCCTATAATGTGGTGGGTGCCCCTTTGCTTGACTAGGATGAGATGTGATAGTAGGGTGGTTGTGCCATGTGGTGGGGCAGCTGGGGTATTGACTGTGCTCTTCTAGTGTGGCGGTGCCTCCTCAATCTGTTAGGATGACAATTTTGGGGGTGTTGGCCCCTTCACTTGAATAGGATGACATGTAATTGTGGGGTGGCCTTGTGTGGTGGGTGTCTATTCACTGAGGAGGGATGGTGTGGTGCTTGAGTGGCCCTATAGTGTGGTGGCTGGCTGGGTGTCCTTTCAAATAATTGGATGAGCTATGATTATGGGGTGGCCCTGTCATGTAGTGGGTGTGCCCTCATTGTGGTGAGATGAGGTAGTATTAGGGTAGCTCTTTAGTGTGGTTGGTGCCCCTTCACTTGAATAAGGTGACCCTGTAGTGTTAGGAAGCACCTTTTTTGGTTTGAAGGGGTACACTGTGTCAGATTTTGCTGCTGTGATGGGCTTTAACATCTAGGGGTGCACATTTTAATGTACTGGGGTAAAATGCATCAGAGCGCCAACTTGATGTGATGAGTTATGTTCTCATGTTGGAAGTTTGGAGTCTAGGGGAGCCCTTTTACTATAATGGGATGAGATGTGGTCTTTGGGAACCTCTCTGCTGTAATGGTAAATGTCATGCTGGTGTGATCGTGTATCTGGGTTGCCACGTCAATGTGTTGGGGAGCCCAACTAGTGTGAGGGGTTTATATGGTGTCATGTTGGTCTGGTGTAATGATCTTGGTTATCTAGGTTGCCTTAACATTGTGTTTGGGATCCCCTCTAGTGTGAGCAGTTATATGATGGCGCAATGATGGATTTGGGTATCTGGGTTGCCCCATCAATGTGTTGGGGAGTCCAACTAGTGTGAAGGGTTTATATGGTGTCCTGTTGGTCTGGTACAATGGTTTTGGTTATTTAGGTTGCCTTGTCATTGTGTTGGAGAGCCCCACCAGTGTGAGCGGTTATATCATGTCGGTATCCGGATCACCCCATCAGTGTGTTGGGGAGCCCCTCTAGAGTGAGGGGTTATGTGGTGTCATGCTGGTTTGGTGCAATGGTCTTCGTTATTAAGGTTGCCTGGTCATTGTATTGGAGAGCCCCTCTAATTATATGGAGTTATGTTGAACTGCTTTGATGGTTTTGGGGTATTTTCAGGTGGTTTGAGGGTCTATGTGGTGTCTTGTTAGGCTTATGTGATGGTTTTGAGGTTTTTCAGGGGGGTATATGGTGTCAATGGCTGTAGGTATCTCGGGGTGCCTCTGGCTGTTAATGGATGTTGGGCTTGGACCTCTGAAGGCCATTAAACTTTTCATTGAAGGAGCCATTTTGTCCTGCAGGTGGATGGCTGACCTGTACTGTATGTAGAAATGCACAAGGTTGCTAATATTCCACCCCTCCCCCATCTTGTAACACTGCATTTCAGTATTTCAGCTTTGTTATCAGAGTGGCCTGGATAAGAGCTCTGTGTCCAAATTCCTTCATACTGAGTCACAACAATGCAGAGAGCTCACACCAGGACCCCCACCCGGCCCCAACAATCATGACACCAGTAATGCGTGTGGAGCTCAGCCTCCTGCATGGCTTCATAATGAGGTCTATAGGCGGGAACAACGATTGGGGATTCATTAGGGGTACAAAGAACGTGTATGGAGGTCAGGCCCCTCCTTCTGGCTGCCATGTTATTCTGAAATGGGGAAGATGAAATGAATGTATATGTAGTTCAGCCTCCATCTGGCTGTGTAATAATAATTTCTCACTATGGTCTCCTATACAATGTATAAAGATATGAGCTGTGGTAGTAAATCGTTCTCTATAGTCTGGGGCCAAATGGGGAAGTAAGGTGTGCAAAGGAAAATTTACTTCTGCAAATTCTGACTGTATATAAATTAAAGTGGATTCTGGAGGACTGGGCTCCTCTACTTGATTGGAGTAGGAATGGCGATACTCTATGCCGCAGAAAAGAGGTAGCCTCTCCTGAAGGACCGTCGTGTCTACACAGTGCCAGCATTCCTCTAGTTTCCTTTTATTGTCACTGGGAAGCCATTGGGAAAGGGGGTGGCCATGGTGGGTAGCCATTGGGAAAGGGGGTGGCCATGGTGGGTAGCCATTGGGAAAGGGGGTGGCCATGGTGGGTAGCCATTGGGAAAGGGGGTGGTCATGGTGGGTAGCCATTGGGAAAGGGGGTGGCCATGAAGGCTCTGTGGCTTTCTCCTCCCCTTCAATCCTTTGTCTGTACAGCACCTGCTTTCCTCTAGTTGCTCATATGTCACTGGGTAGTCATTATGAAAGGTGTTAGCCATAATGGGTAGCCATTAGGGGTGCCATTTTGAAAAGGGGTAGCCATGACGGGTAGCTATTTGGAGAAAGGGTAGCTGAGGTGGGTAGCCATGTGGCTCAGTGGCTTTCTCCTTGTGAGGAACAATCCTGTGTCTGCACAGCACCAGCTTTCCTCTAGTTGCCCATTAATGTCACTGAATAGCCATTGGGAAAGGGGATAGCCATGAGGGTTAGCCAATGGATAGCAATCAGGAAAGGGGTAGCCAATCGGTAGCTTTTGGGAAAGGGAGTAGCCATAATGGCTCGGTGGCTTTCTCCTCATAAAGGATACTCTGGTGTCAGCATAGCACCTGCTTTCCTCTAGTTGTTAGTTAAGCTCACTGGGTAGCCATTGTGAAAGGGGGTGGTCATGCTGGGTAGCCATTGGATAAAGGGGTGGCCATGATGGGTAGCATTTGGGAAAGGGGTGGCCATGATGGCTCGGTGGTTTTCCCCTCACGAAGGACAGTCATGCTTTCTTCTAGTTGCTCACTAATCTAACTGGGTAGCCATAATAGATAGCAGATGGGTAGCCATTTGGAAAGGGGGAGGCCATGATGGGTAGTCATTGGGGAAAAAGGGGGGGGGGCATAATGGGTGGCCATGATGGCTTGGTGGCTTTCTCCTCATCGACAGTCCTGTGTCTGCACAGCACCGGCTTTCCTCTAGTTGCCCATTAATGTCACTGGGTAGCCATTGGGAAAGGGGATAGCCATGATGGCTCAGTGGTTTCTCCTCCTGAAGGACAACCGTGTCTGCATAGCACCAGCTTTCCTCTAGTTGTCCTTTAGTGTGACACCGCTCCTCGGAGGTGACACCATGTCCCCGGCCAATGGTCCCAACCTGTCAGGGCTGATAAGGCAGTGAGCGTTATTACAGCTCAGGATCGATACGTTGTGGCCATTTGTTTTACAACCTCTTCCTTCTGTGCCGGACATACATAAACCACATAATAGACCATTAATGATCGGAACAGTCGGCCGTCCATATTGATCGGTCGCCTCTGATTGGGGTGGAGAGTAGAAAACCGGCACTTGCCTGCCGAGCCTGAAAAGTGCACCTCCGAAATTCCTTTTCCTTCTATTCTGTAAAGCCTATAATCCCCATTGTGTGCCGCTTTGTGTAATGGCGTCTCCGGTTCCCAGGGGAGGATCCGATGTTCCCTCTACCTGTCTGAGTTCACATTCAAAAGGAAACTAATTTTTTAGGCATCCTTTGATCCTTGTAAGACCGCCATGCCTGGCTCCGACCGGTCCGCTGACCGCCATGCCTGGCTCCGACCGGTCCGCTGACCGCCATGCCTGGCTCCGACCGGTCCGCTGACCGCCATGCCTCGCTCCGACCGGTCCGCTGACCGCCAAACACCACCCCCCGACCAATCCGCTAACCAGACGCAGCGAGAGCGGGCAGAAATTTGATGAGCTGATGATGGTGGTGATCTGATAAATGCAGGCAGGTGTTTCTGAGACTCAGGATTACGCTACATGTGACCGATTTCAGGACCGAAGATTTGTAGGATTGTTCAGAGCACAAAGGACTGGAACTGGCAACCAATCATACAAAAATCACGATTCCAGAAGGAATTCCATTGAATCTACTGACCAGCAGACTAACCATAGACTTGTTGCGATGTACAGTCTGATCACTGGGGGAGGGGAGTGGGATATCATTTCAGCCTAGGCAAAGACACTGGGTGGAGCTGTCCTTTAATTATAGAAGGTGGAGCTTTTCTGAAAGATGATCCTGTAAATTGGGGCATGTCCGGGATTTATTCAATGTGTAAAGGTACTGACCGGTCCTCTTGCACATGGCGCGCCCTACTCAGGGCCATCTTGGTTCCGATTACCGTAAGTTTGCTTCCCGCCGCCGAACTTGGCAGATGGCAAGCTCCTGTCGGCCCTGCGCTTCTGTCAGGCCACTTGGACCGTGGAGGGGGAGCCCACAACTGCAGGAATGTCTGTCCGCCTCCACGGGAACAGGCACACACAGGGCAGTCGGATCTGACTCCCATCTGTGTGTGTTCACCAGACCCAGCCGCCCAACTTGGAAGCTGTCATTAGCCTGGCACTGCTGTACCAATAAATATCGCCTGATCGATAATTTACATTTTTATTCTCGTGGGTGATTGTGTAGGCGGGGCCCCAGTGCACTGCATTGCCCGGGACCCTTTACCACTTTCTGTCCAGCCGCAGATAGACTGCTGCAGGCTGGCTCTCCCAGGCAAAGCCTCGTACATGTACAGCACTCGCCTGGGAGGAGCTAGGGGGCGATCGCGCGGCGGCGCCGGCACGCTCCCGCCCCCCCTCGTCAGCGGGGAAGCTGGCGTGAGTGTCAGGCAGCTCTGATGGCCGCCTGTCACCGGCGATCTCTTCCCCACTGACAGAGAAGGACGGACGGCTGATGTAAACACAGCCGTCTGTCCTTCTCCCTGACATGCTATATAGGACCGCATGTCTCTATGGTCATCTCACAAGCCACGCCCCCCACAGTTAGAATCACTCCCCTAGGCTTACATTTAACCCCTTGATCACCCATAGGATTAACCTCTTCCCTGCCAGTGTCATTAGTACAGTGACAGTGCATATTTTTAGCACTGATTACTGTTAGTAATGTCACTGGTACCCCCAAAAGTGTCAAAAATGTCAGTTAGGGGGTCCGTTTTGTCCGCTGCAATGTCGCACTCCCGCAAAAAAATCAGATCGCCGCCATTACTAGTAAATAAATGACATAAATCTTTCCCATAGTTAGTAAACGCAATAACTTTTGCGCAAACCAATCAAAATACGCCTATTGCAATTTTTTTTTTTTACCAAAAATATGTAGCAGAAAATAAATTGGCCTAAAATGTAAAAATATTTTTGATTTTTACATTTTTTGGGAATGTTATATAGCAGAATGTGAAAAAAAAAAAAAAAATTATATATATATATATATATATATATATATATATATATATATATATATATATATATATATATATATATATATATATATAATATAATATATTTTTTTTTTTTTGTTTATAGCACAAAAAAAAAAATCGTAGAGGTGATCAAATACCACCAAAAGAAAGCTCTGTTTGTGGGGGAAAAAAAGGACGTTCATTTAGTTTGGGTACAGCGTCGCACGACCGCGCAATTGTCCGTTAAAGTCACGCAGTGCCGAATCGCAAAATAGCGCCTGGTCATTCAGCAGCAAAATCTTCCGGTCTTAGATGGCACCGCTCGTCATTTCGATATTATTCCTCATTTGTGAATTTTGATACACTTTTGGCAGACTGAAGTCGTTGTGTTGGTGGAAGTATCGGAGGTCGGACGATGGATCATTTATGGGTCGGATGTGATCGGTGTGCGAAGCTCCAGATTCCGGATCACTGTCTCCGGTTTCCTGCGCTCAGATCTCGTCCTCTCTTTAGGATTCCTCCTTTTTGTCCTCGGGGCGCCCCCACCAGGAACAGAGTCCTCTTTGATTGGTTTTTTGGCGGAGCGGCTCGGGTGTGATGATTGATGGGGGCTCTGCGGCCGGTCCCTGGAGATAACGGCTTGTGTCAGGTTTTCTTTTGTCCTTTTTTTAGAGAAGCCACTGAGGAGAGGTCACATGACTGCAATTTGAATCCCAGTTATCTTAATGGGGGAAAATCTATTTCCTAGTTAAAGGTTAATCTGTGTCTATTCTTCCTCCTTTGGGTCCCCCCCCCCCCCCAATATACATACTAATGACATTCTTCAATACGACCTTTGTATTACAGTCCTTATTATAGACCTGGTGATGTCATCACTGGCTCCCTGTGCTTCTCTATTGAATGCAGGCAGATCGCAACTGGTGGGAGGGGCCTGTATATAGCATACTGAAAACTTCACAGCCCCTGCCTCCTGTACTCCTCCCAAGAACCCTGATGAAAGCAGTGGGAGGAGTTATGCATACATATAGGGCCATCTTTATTATTGGATTGGACCATGGGCAAACTTTCCTTGGGCCCTCCCAAATGGGGGAGCTTCTTTGGGCCCCACAACAATGACTGGGCCTGGGGCAGCTGCCCCCTTTGCCTTGTGTTAAAATATGTATGCAGGGCCATCTTTATATTACTCCTAGTGATGTCATCACATAAGCAGTGGGAGAAGTTATGCATACATATTTTATCACTACATATAGTCCTAGTGATGTCATCACTGGGTGTCTGTGCTGTGCTTCTCTATGCAATGCAGGCAGATCATGGCTGGTGGGAGGGGCCAGTATATAGCTTCCTGAAAACATCTCGGTACTCCTCTGAAGAGCCCTCAGCCCTGATGCAAGCAGTGGAAGGAGTTATGCAAATATTACAATGCCTTGATGGGTGGGTGCCAGCTGCACTTGTGATGCTGAGCCTCCATGATTGAAAGGAAGTGGGGCCAGGGACAGTGGACTAGTCAGGAAAGGAGGCGGGGACAGTGGACTAGTCTGGAAAGGAGACGGGGCCAGGGACAGTGGACTAGTCGGGAAAGGAGGCGGGGCCAGGAACAGTGGACTAGTCGGGAAAGGAGACGGGGCCAGGGACAGTGGACTAGCCAGGAAAGGAGGTGGGGCCAGGGACAGTGGACTAGCCAGGAAAGGAGGTGGGGCCAGGGACAGTGGACTAGCCAGGAAAGGAGGTGGGGCCAGGGACAGTGGACTAGTCAGGAAAGGAGGTGGGGCCAGGGATAGTGGACTAGTCATGAAAGGAGACGGGGCCAGGGACAGTGGACTATCAGGAAAGGAGACGGGGCCAGGGACAGTGGACTAGCCAGGAAAGGAGGCAGGGGCCAGGGACAGTGGACTAGCCAGGAAAGGAGGTGGGGCCAGGGACAGTGGACTAGCCAGGAAAGGAGGTGGGGCCAGGGACAGTGGACTAGTCAGGAAAGGAGGTGGGGCCAGGGACAGTGGACTAGTCAGGAAAGGAGACGGGGCCAGGGGACACTGGACTAGTCAGGAAAGGAGACGGGGCCAGGGGACACTGGACTAGTCAGGAAAGGAGACGGGGCCAGGGACAGTGGACTAGTCAGGAAAGGACAGGGCCAGTGGACTAGTCAGGAAAGGAGACGGGGCTAGGGACACTGGACTAGTCGGGAAAGGGGGCGGGGCCAGGGACAGTGGACTAGCCAGGAAAGGAGGTGGGGCCAGGGACAGTGGACTAGCCAGGAAAGGAGGTGGGGCCAGGGACAGTGGACTAGCCAGGAAAGGAGGTGGGGCCCTATCTGACTGGCTGCAGCTTCTAATGCACATTGTGGGAAGCTCACAGTGTGCAGTGGTTGTTTATCATTCTTTTTAATCAGTCTCATGATGGCGACCTCAACTTTTCCATTCCAGATGGTGACCGACCTGACTGCTCAGTTCTCTCCTGTCACCGAGGCGTCATTTATAGACTGACAGCACTGTGGGTGGAGTTGGCCCCTCCCTGCAGGAAGCTGATATGAAGAGGGATCGGGGTCCTTGTACTAGCTGTGCTCAGTCTGGCCGGGGGCATTGGAGGGTTAAATTCTGGCTTGGTTCTCTCCTGTCGCTGAGTCAATATCAGAAGGTAAATATTCTGAGTGCCAGGAAAGGTTCCTGAGACGGACGCATGAAACTCTGATGGGGCGCAGCAAAACTGTGCCTGAGCAAAGCCACCTTCTGCCAAGGACGGCCTGCTGGGATTTGTAGTTCTGCACCAGGAGGTGAGTGGAAGGGGGCAGAAGTGGTCTGTACTTCCATATGGGGAGGACATGGTAGGACTTGTAGTTCCACACCAAGCAGGCAGGGGGCTGAGATTGTCAGGAATTCCATATGGGGAGGACAGGCTGGGACTTGTAGTTCTACGCCAGGCAGAGGTTGTCTGTATTTCCATATGGGGAGGACAGCCTGGGAATTGTAGTTCCACATCAGGTAGAGGTTGTCTGTACTTCCATATGGGGAGGAAATGCTGGGACTTGTAGTTCTACGCCAGCAGAGGTGTTTGTACTTCCATATGGGGAGGACAGGCTGGGACTTGTAGTTCTACACCAGGCAGGCAGGGGGCAGAGGTTGTCTGTACTATATCCATTTGGGGAGGACATGCTGGGAATTGTAGTTCTGCACCAGGAGGTGAGTGGAAGGGGGCAGAAGTGGTCTGTACTTTTTTATGGGGAGGACAGGTTGGGACTTGTAGTTCCACACCAGGCTGGCAGAGGGTGTCTGGAATTCCATATGGGGAAGACATGCTCAGACTTGTAGTTCCACATCAGGCAGAAGGTGTTTGTACCTCTATATGGGGAGGACATGCTGGGACTTGTAGTTCCACACCAGGCTGGCAGGGGGCGGAGGGTGTCTGGAATTCCATATGGGGAGGACATGCTGGGACTTGTAGTTCCACATCAGGCAGAAGGTGTTTGTACCTCTATATGGGGAGGACATGCTGGGACTTGTAGTTCCACATCAGGCAGAGGGTGTCTGTACTTCCACATGGTGAAGAAATGCTGGGACTTGTAGTTCTACATCAGGCAGGGAGCAGAGGTTGTCTGTACTATATCCATATGGGGAGGACATGCTGTGACTTGTAGTTCTACACCAGGCAGGCAGGGGGCAGAGGTTGTCTGTACTATATCCATATGGGGAGGACATGCTGGGACATGTAGTTCTACACCAGGCAGGCAGGGGGCAGAGGTTGTCTGTACTATATCCATATGGGGAGGACATGCTGGGACTTGTAGTTCTACACCAGGCAGGCAGGGGGCAGAGGTTGTCTGTACTTCCATATGGGGAGGACATGCTGGGACTTGTAGTCCCACACTAGGTGGGGGGGGTAGATGAATGCAGGAATTTGGGGAGTTGAAGTTCAGTACTCTGGAAGGTGACCACAGAGGTGTCATTGGTCTCTTCTGTCCGGGGGGGGGGGGGGGGGGGGAGGAGAAGGATGACCTCACCTGTGCTGTGAAATCTCGCTACTCATTTACCTGTGCTCAATTCTGGGTAATGAAGGAGGGGGAGGCGGCATTTCCTCAGTCTCCCCTCCCCCAGTGATCAGACTGTACATTGTAACTTTGTAGAAGGAGGAGGAGACATTTCCTCAGTCTCCCCTCCCCCCAGTGTAGCAGGGGTCTGATCTGTATCAGAGATTTGTGAGCTGATGAGGGATCACATGACCTCCTGCCATGGCTTGTATGAAATGCCTCCATAGGGATCCCTGTAGGGACTCTCAGGCTCCTCCCTGATATCTGTGTCCTGGAGGCCTCCCTGGTGTTGATATTGGAGGAAATCTACATCCGACGGCAATGATTAATCCGGTCACCTGGGCGGGGGGGGGGGGGGGGGGAGCGAGTCCCGCACTCACTTCCTATATCAGGTCCGCAGGCTCTGGAGGTTTAATGATCAACCAGCCCTCCAGCGCCAGGAATGGGACACGCCTGGGACCTTCCGTATCCAGGAATAGTCCCTGCGCAGAGAGTGTGAGGGCCGGCACCCTCTGATCTATGGCTGGGGACAGGGACACCGCTCACCTGCTGATTTCCTCCTTCTAAAGGGAACCTCCGGTGTTCTGTGAGTACAGATTACCCTGAAAATTACCCTGAAAATTACGCAGGAGTGATTTTTTTTTTTTTTTTTTTTTTTTCCTTATAATATGACGTTTGCATTTGCTGTTCCATATTTTGATTCTATTCCAAAACCGATAAGCAGATGTGTGAAGTGCTCCCTCTGCTGGCCATCTGTATATTGGGGTATCATCCCAGCTCAAGTTTATTCTGCTTTATATTTTCATTAAAATTCTGCATTGTAAAAGAACTATCAGTATGTTTCTGCTAAATCCCCCAAACTTTGATCGATTTATCGATCTACACAGTATCCGACATAAGTAAATACACCCCTCACATTTTTGTAAATATTTTATTCTATCTTTTCATGTGACAACACTGAAGAAATGAGACTTTGCTACAATGTAAAGTAGTGAGTGTACAGCTTGTATAACAGTGTAAATTTACTGTCCCCTCAAAATAACTCAACACACAGCCATTAATGTCTAAACCACTGGCAGCAAAAGTCAGTACACCCCTAAGTGACAATGTCCAAATTGGGCCCAATTAGCCATTTTCCCTCCCTGGTGTCATGTGACTCGTTAGTGTTACAAGATCTCAGGTGTGAATGGGGGGCAGGTGTGTTACATTTGGTGTTATCGCTCTCACTCTCTCATACTGGGCACTGGAAGTTCAACATGGCACCTCATGGCAAAGAACTCTCTGAGGATCTGAAAAAAAGAATTGTTGCTCTACATAAAGATGGCCTAGGCTGTAAGAAGATTGCCAAGACCCTGAAACTGAGCTGCAGCACGGTGGCCAAGACCATACAGCGGTATAACAGGACAGGTTCCACTCAGAACAGGCCTCGCCATGGTCAACCAAAGAAGATGAGTGCCGTGCTCAGCGTCATATCCAGAGGTTGTCTTTGGGAAATAGACGTATGAGTGCTGCCAGCATTGCTGCAGAGGTTGAAGGGGTGGGGGAGGGGTCAGCCTGTCAGTGCTCAGACCATACGCCGCACACTGCATCAAATTGGTCTGCATGGCTGTCGTCCCAGAAGGAAGCCTCTTCTAAAGATGATGGACAAGAAAGCCCACAAACAGTTTGCTGAAGACAAGCAGACTAAGGACATGGATTACTGGAACCATCTCCTGTGCTCTGATGAGACCAAGATAAACTTATTTGGTGTCAGATGGTGTCAGGCGTGTGTGGGGGCAACCAGGTGAGGAGTACAAAGACAAGTGTGTCTTCCTACAGTCAGCATGGTGGTGGGAGTGTCATGGTCTGGGGCTGCATGAGTGTTGCCGGCACTGGGGAGCTACAGATCATTGAGGGAACCATGAATGCCAACATGTACTGTGACATACTGAAGCAGAGCATGATCCCCTCCCTTCAGAGACTGGGGGGCAGGGCAGTATTCCAACATAACGACCCCAAACACTTCCAAGATGACCACTGCCTTGCTAAAGAAGCTGAGGGTAAAGGTGATGGACTGGCCAAGCATGTCTCCAGACCTAAACCCTATTGAGCATCTGTGGGAATCCTCAAACAGAAGGTGGAGGAGGGGAAGGTCTCTAACATCCACCAGCTCTGTGATGTCATCATGGGGGAGGTCTCTAACATCCACCAGCTCTGTGATGTCATCATGGAGGAGGGGAAGAGGACTCCAGTGACAACCTGTGAAGCTCTGGTGAACTCCATGCCCAAGAGGGTTAAGGCAGTGCTGGAAAATAATGGCGGCCACACAAAATATTCACACTTTGGGCCCAATTTGGAGATTGTCACTTAGGGGTGTACTGACTTTTGTGAGATACTGTGTGTGTTAAAATATATATATAATACATATTTTTTATTTATTTTTCAGATTCCCTAAAGCAGTGATGGGGACTCTTGGCACCCCCAGATGTTTTGGAACTACATTTCCCATGATGCTCATGCACTCTGCAGTGTAGCTGAACATCATTGGAATCGTAGTTCCAAAACACCGGGGATACGAAGGTTCGCCATCACTGCCCTAGAGAATAAAATGGCGGTCGTTGCAATTTTTCATGTCTTGCAGTATTCGTGCAGCAGCCACTAAGATCACTTTTAGCAAGTGAAGAAATTGCCGGCTGAAAACAAAGATATCTGAATGCTGCCTGTAGCTGCAACCATCCTCCAGATATCACCTCTTCAACCTAAAGACGTCATATGATGTCCCCTGCAGGCTCTGTGCTCCTCTATGCAGCACAGGCAGATCGCAACTGGTGGGGGGGGCCTGTATATAGCTTATTGAAAACTTCACAGCCCCCTGCCTCAGTACTCCTCTCAAGAGCCTTGAACCCTGATGCAAGCAGTGGGAGGAGTAATGCATACATACAAGGCCATCTATAATATTGATTGGACCCTGGACAAACCTTTCCTTGGGCCCACCCAAATTCACTTATCAACTATTTGCAGGCTCAAGGAGCAGCTTCTTTGGGCCCCACAATGACTGGTCCTGGGGCAGCTGCCCCTTTTGCCCTGTGTTAGACGGCAATGCAGGCAGATTGTGGCTGGTGGGAGGGACCAGCACATAGCTCCCTAAAAACATCACAGCACTCCTATCCAGAGCCTTCAGCCTTGATGCAAGCAGTGGGAGGAGTTATGCAAATATTTAAAGCGCCTTGATGGGTGGGTGTCAGTCTGGAGAAGTGGGCATTCCTAGGCAGGCTGTATTTGCATAGGTAACCCCCCCCCCCCCCATGTGATGCTGAGCCTCCATGATTGAAATAACGAATAGGGGTGGGGCTGGGGAGCAGGGGGAGGGGTTATGCAAATAGCAAAATTGCTTGAAGGTTGAGTGTCAGTCTGGAGGAGTCAGGAGTGGGTAACGCCCACATGTGATGCTGAGCCTTCATGATTGAAAAGGGGCGGGGCCAGGGACAGTAGACTTATTATAGACGCTAGGAAAGGAGGCGGGGCTCTGACTTGCTGCGGCTTCTAATGCATATTGTGAGAAGCTCGCGGTGAAATCGGAGGAAGCTGTTTCAGTCCAGGGAGAGGAGCCTGTACACCCAGAGGTTAGAGGGAGGATTTCAGTCCAGGGGAGGAGCCCATACACCCAGGGGATTTCAGTCCGGGAGGAGGAGGCGGTACATCAGAGGATGGAGGGAGGATTTTAGTCCAGGGGGAGGAGCCTGTACACTTGGTGGGTGGAGGGAGGATTTCAGTCCTGGGGAGGAGCCGGTACACCCGGAGGTTAGAGGGAGGATTTCAGTCCTGGGGGAGGAGCCGGTACACCCAGGGGATGGAGGGAGGAGTTGATGACTGCTAAGATAAGCTCAGTTAGCCTTGTAGAGTGTTTGTTGAGCATCACATGGCTGCCTCTATATATAATTTAGAAACGTGGTACAAGCTATTTGCCCTTTTACTATTTTTGGTTTAGTTTTACTTTTTTCCTTTTATAACTTCAACTCTGAGAATTACCTTTCCCACGGTAGGATTGCATCCTGCATGGCGCACTCTGGAATGTCGCCCATTGTCGGGTTACAGTGACAAGCAGAAATATGTCACCTGTCCAGTTACTGCCTATACACTTGTATTGTATGGGACAGCTGTGGGCGGGGCTATTCCAGCCCTGGGCAAGTCCCCCAGTGGGGCTGAGCCGATGGCTTTTATTTCGTATAGTTCTGGTATTCAAAATATTTGGTGGGGAGAAGCCGTTTTACTAGTTTTACGTGCCGAGAACCATCACTGAAACCTTCCTATATGTTTGTTTGTGACCGCATCAAACCTCGCTGACCACCATCCTGCTTGCCAAGGTGAGGGAGGGCTGTTGCCATACAAATGTAGATTTCAGTTTTGGGTGGTGTCTCAGCCCCTCCCACAAGGGTGAGATTCCCCACAGTAGTTTGTGTCTCTGCCCCTCCCACAATCGGGAGATTTCCCAGCAGTAGTTTGTGTCTCAGCCCCTCCCATAATGCAGTTGTCCAGAACAGGGATTTCTGGAGGACATGGCTCATCCTTGAAGTTTATAGTTATTTGTGGTTTGACCGTAATGTCGAATTTTGGGGGTCATCGTATTTGAGGGTTCCTGTTCTCACTGTCTCTTGTCTTTCTGTTTTTCTAGACGAGGTTGTTGAATGGAAAGACGTATTCATGGAGAGATGGCTGACCAGCCCATGCCTGTGGGTCAGGGTGTCCAAATCCGATTTATAGATGACTTGAAGGAGAACCACAAGCCGCGGAGGGGAAGATCGAAGCAGGAGTCCTACGGGGTGGCCATCCGCGTCCAGGGAATCGATGGACAACCTTTTGTGGTGCTGAACAGTGGAGACAAAGCCAAGTCTTCCTATGGCGTGCAGATAAAAACCGACAACAGCTATGGAAACACATCCCCCAACCCCCCACCTGACTACCAGGGAATCTCCTCCAAGGCCAATCATACAGTCCGGTCCATCGGCTCAGACCTGGACATGCCAGAAAACCCCTATGAGGTTAAAGGCTTCAAACCAGCCGGATCGCAGTACAGCAGCACTTCGGACGAAGATCAGAACTCCAAGCCTCGCAGTAAGCCGCGGGCCCTACAGCCTACACGAAGGGAGGAGCTTAGGCGATCCCAGTCACACAGTTCCTTATTGGATCATGAATTGGAAGATTCATGTGGCTATGATGGACACTACAGCGAGCGGTCCTCCACCCTGGACACTACGTACTCTCAGTCTTCCAGCAGTCGTGGCAGTCTGAAGAAGCTCGATAATGGCGAATACTCATCCAGAGGTGGGTACAAACCAGCGACCAGCCAACAGCCTACCTCCTATTCCAGCAGATCTTCTCAACAGAGGAAGGACATCCCCTCGCCCCCTTCACCAAAGCTACCGAGCGAAGACATTGACACCAAACCCCTCTCCTCTGTTGACTCGCTCATCAATAAATTCAACAACAAGACCCAGACGCGGGGGAGGACGGGGCGGCGCAGCCATGTTCTGAAAGAAGACAGGAAACGGTCGCAGAGCCTGGACGGGCGGAAGTCTCACCAAGACACCGCTGACTCCCGGGAGGTCCAGACCATGGAGAGGAACATACAGCCAGAGAATCGGGCGTTCACCAGGCAGACGCTGGAGAAGGATGTCAGCAGGAGCCAACTGACCAAAGAATGGCTAGATCAAACCATGGAGGAACCGGTGACCCAAAGACCGCAGAGGATGGTACAGGCAGAAATTCAGGTAACTTCCATGTCCAAAATCCAACCAAAAAAAAACTTGGTGTTAAATTGGTGTTTTACTGTAAGACCGTGGTCTCCAAACTTTCGAACCAAATGGCCAGTTTACTGTTCTTCAGACTTAACGGGGACTGAACATTGGCCACTTGTGGTAGAAAATGTCCTGGTGCCAGTGGGAGTAAACTATGCCCTATGTTTGCTGTCAGTGGGAGGAATAGTGGCCCATCATTTGTGTCAGTGGAAAGTATAGTGGCCTGTGGCAAGCATCGCCACTTACAGAGTATTTTGTCAGGAATAATTGTCCAACTGTATTATGTGTGTATTTTATGCGTAAACGTAACCCGTGCAGCACCTGTAGGATTTTGTATTGTGTTAGCTGCTGGCTCATGAATGTGTATTGGAAACCCCTGCTGTCCCTCTGTGGAGACCCCATATAAGTATCTTGTTTTAAAGACCAGTCCTGTGAATAAAAGAGTTAGTTGACCTTCAAGCCATGTGCCGTCTGGTTATTGGAGGGTTTGGTATATTATACGCTACCAGGATTATTGTATGCTGTGTCTGACTACCAGTGGAGATATCGTGGATCATACTGTTACTCCGCTACATGGCCCATTTATTTATTTTTTTGTTTCAGTGGGAGGAATTGTGCCCCAAGGGCCAGGTAAAGACAAGCAAAGGGCTGCATCTGGCCCTTGGGCCACAGTTTGGCTACCACTGCTCTAAGAGATCTCCAAGTTTAATTAGCAGCTTCAGGCACCTACCTTTTTAACATGATTGGTTGTTTATTGTTCATTGGAGCTTCAGACTTTCCGAACTATGACATACTTAGGATGGGGAGTGGCCACCCATGGCTTTTATTTAATTCTTCCAAGCCTCTGTGACTGATCGAAGAACAAGAACTTTATTTTATGGAAATAAAGTGTTTCATCCTGGAGAAACTCGAAGTAGCACACTAGTGAAGAGCCAGCTAGTAGTAGTTGGTCACATTCAGCTGGACTTGTTCTGGATTCTGAAGACTTTTCGTAGCTTTTCCAAGCCAATTTCTCAGATATAATGAGCGTCGGGAATATTCCCCCAACATTTAAATCTATGCTGGTAACACCGACACCTTCATCCTTTCACCACCATTGAATGTGTAGATCAGCCTTTTTTAAAGGTGAAGGAATTCTTAAAATTTCTGGTCCCAAGGAACTCCTCCTAATTACTGTATCTATGGATCATCATACATCAATGTGATGGTCACCAGGTAGAGTGCTCCTTATATTTTGTGGTGATTTTGAAAGTTTCTTCCTTACAGGTAGTTAAAATGATCATTGGTGTCCACAGGTAATTTATCTTCGAGGCAGAAATTGCTCAAGGAGCCTATTGTTTTACGCAACCATGGTTGAGACTCCGGTGTAGATGTTGGTATTCCAAGAATAGGATGAGAGCTTTAAAAGTTGTGACGCCACCCTGTTCTATATATAATCCAGGAATTCTGTGTAGGTGTTAATTATTTGATTCACTTTATCACAATCTCTTCCACATAAAATGCCGTTTTATTACTTCTACCCCGGTGATTGGACAGCAATTCACATCTTCAGCCATGGGAATTGAAGGAGTAACCCCTATGCAGAGTTCCTTACACCAAGGATGAGATTATATAATTGGAACAGGGCGATTTCACAACTTTCATACCTTCCACCCTGTTCTTGGACAATCAACATCTGCCTTGACTTGTTTCTTGGTGATTGGCTGAAGATGTAAATGTTGGGTTATATTCCTAACATTCATTAAAACGGAAGAAGAGTCTTGAAGCTACAAAATTTCTTCAACATTACAGAACAAGTCCAGTTGGATGTGACCAACCTTCAGAGATATTCAGGAGTCCCAATCTTTAGCGTGTCCTGCTGTGCTGGGACATGTGGTTACTCAAGCAAATGTTATGTTGCATGCGTACCCTGTACTGTCGTTGTGTGATGGACTAATCTTGAAAGATATACTATATTGTCAAAAGTATTGGGATGCCTGCCTTTACACGCACATGAAATTTAATGGCATCCCACTCTTAGTCCGTAGGGTTCAATATTGAGTTGGCTCCGCCCTTTGCAGCTATAACAGCTTCAACTCTTCTGGGAAGGCCGTCCACAAGGTTTAGGAGTGTGTCTATGGGAATGTTTGACAGTTCTTCCAGAAGCGCATTTGTGAGGTCAGGCACTGATGTTTGGCGAGAAGGCCTGGCTTACAGTCTCCGTTCTAATTCATTCCAAAGGTGTTCTATCGGGTTCAGGACTCTGTGCAGGCTAGTCCGCTTCCTCTACCCCAAACTGGCTCATCCATGTCTTTATGCACCTTGCTCTGTGCAGTCATGTTGGAACAGGGAGGGGCCATCCCCAAACTGTTCCCACAATGTTGGGAGCATGAAATTGTCCAAAATGTCTTGGTATGCTGACGCCTTAAGTGTTCCCTTCACTGGAACTAAGGGGCCAAGCCCAACCCCTGAAAAACACTACACAACCCCCCCCCCCCTTTTCAACAAATGATTTGGCCTACTGCACAAAGCAAGGTCCATAAAGACCTGAATGAGCGAGTTCGGGATGGAGTTACTTGACTGGCCTGTACAGAGTCCTGACCTCAACCCCATAGAACACCTTTGGATGAATTGGAGCGCAGACTGCGAGCCAGGCATTCTCTCCAAAATCAGTGCCTGACCTCACAAATGCGCTTCTGTAAGAATGGTGAAACATTCCTGTGGACCACCTTCCCATTGGAACCCTTGTCAGTTTTTATTTTTGTGTGGTTTTCTCATTGGGGGGAGATTTTCCCTTCCTGTCTTGGAGATATGGCAGGAAATTAGAATTTCCCTCACTTCAGAGATATTTTCTATCTTAGACCTCTCAAATGACTGCACACCATACAAAGCGGTCAATCCTAAAAGTAGTAGCAGTCTGAGCTGGCGCCATGCTCCTGATGCGTTTCGGACAGCGTCAGATAAGGCAGCTACCACTGTACGGTTTTGTATGGTGTGCAGTATTGAAATAGCTTCTATACCTTTTTTATAGTTTGCAGTCAGGATGGACTCTCATTTAACCTGCACCCGACAGTGAGATCCACCAAACC
Source organism: Pelophylax lessonae (assembly GCF_965119305.1). Lineage (NCBI taxonomy): Eukaryota > Metazoa > Chordata > Amphibia > Anura > Ranidae > Pelophylax > Pelophylax lessonae. The sequence goes on from NC_138780.1 coordinate 4,322,043, forward strand.
GGGATGAGGAAGCTTGAGCGGAGACCCCAAGCCCTCTCTAGGCTTACCTTTAAAACAGTTGCCACACGTTGGAAGATTTCCTCTTTTTGCCCCGGTAATGGTCACCAGGACAAATGGTGATAAAGAATCTCTCCAGCGCGGATACAGACAGCAATAGAAATGTGATGGAGGGTTTACCCTTGCAAAAAAAAAAAGCTTTTTGGCTTTAGATACACTTTGGATTTTATATACTATGAGATGTCCAGCTGATGTTTCCTCTTTCCTTCAGCAGCTGAAGAGTACCCCAGACCTCCTGAAGGACCAAAAAAAAGACAGTGACCCCACCCGGGAAATGATCTACAACATCTTGCGGGACGGGTAACTATGGCTGAATGTTTCCAACTTTCCACATCAAAATAAGGAAATTCTTGCAAAGCGATCACTAGAAAAATGCCACTAAAGAGTCTCCACCCAGAACTTTTTCACTGTTCGCTATATATTTGAGTTAAACTGCCTGATACTGTCCGATTCTGCACAGTTACTGTAGTCATTATGGGGAGTTCCCACCAACCATGATAGCGATCCTATTTTTTTTTTTTTTTCATATACTGGAGAGGTTAGAAGGTTTCTCCGGTTGGAGTGACCCATAAAACAATGCAGTCCTTCTAGGCACTTGAGGAACCTTACACCATAGGTGACTTGGAACCACTATAGAGCAGTGGTGCAGTCTTCTCAAAATTTGAAGCACCTTACACCATGGGTGACCTGGAACCCCTAGAGCAGTGGTGGAGTTATTCTACACATTTGAAGCACCTTACACCATGGGTGACCTGGAACCCCTAGAGCAGTGGTGCAGTTATTCTACACATTTGAAGTACCTTACACCATGGGTGACTTGGAACCCCTAGAGCAGTGGTGCAGTTATTCTACACATTTGAAGTACCTTACACCATGGGTGACTTGGAACCCCTAGAGCAGTGGTGCAGTTATTCTACACATTTGAAGCACCTTACACCATGGGTAACTTAGAACCCCTAGAGTAGTGGTGGAGTCCTTCTAGACATTTGAAGCACCTTACACTATGGGTAACTTGGAACCCCTAGAGTAGTGGTGGAGTCCTTCTAGACATTTGAAGCACCTTACACCATGGGTGACCTGGAACCCCTAGAGTAGTGGTGGAGTCCTTCTAGACATTTGAAGCACCTTACACCATGGGTGACTTGGAACCCCTAGAGTAGTGGTGGAGTCCTTCTAGACATTTGAAGCACCTTACACCATGGGTGACTTGGAACCCCTAGAGTAGTGGTGGAGTCCTTCTAGACATTTGAAGCACCTTACACTATGGGTAACCTGGAACCCCTAGCACAGTGGTTGCTCAAGTCCCCCAACAGACCATCTTTTGGAAATTTCCTTTAAATAAAATCGCTCTCATAACTACCAAGCCATTGGCATTGATTTTAATGCATGTGTGCAAGGTGAACGAAATCCTAAAAACATGTTGGGGTTACTCGAGGACTGAGGTTGGGAACCACTGCCCTAGAGGAACTTTAGTAGCTAGAAATATAATTGGTGCCCAGGTTGTAGGTCTAGTTCCCATGGAAAGTACTGTTTCGGCTTCATATTGAGCCCAACCAAAGCTGGTTATTCTTAATGCCTGAAGTGCCAAAAAGGCATCCTTCGCCCAGACAGGGGGATTGTGGCCAACATATGCTTTTTACATGGAGATGTATTCTTTGTTTCAGATCTAATGACAGCGAGGTTTTGCTGAGGAAGAAGACCGGCCTTCTCCTGGAGAAATTTCAAGCCTTACAGGTAAAAATGGTAAACGGATATCGTAGCACAGATTGAGCGTCTATCCCAGGTTCCTATTAAAGGTAAATGTTGTGTCTCTGCAGACCTCTCCTGGAGAAGACACCAGGAATGTGGTCAACCAGAAGAAGGAACTGGAGAAGAAAGTCTCTCAGCTCCAACAACAGCTGGATGATGAGATAAAGGTGAGACTAGGACGTCACCCCTCCACCTCATTCCTTTATAAATGTTGTGTTACCTGACTCTGCCTGACTGGATCCTGACCCCTGTTGGTGCTTTTTCAGCAAAGGATGAAGCAGGAGATCTCGCGGGATCGTCCCACAGCCTCTGTGCAGAGATTGGAAATCCAGCTGGAGGAGAGCATGGAGGAATGTAAGAAGCTGAGAGAGTTGTTGGAGAAGAAGAAAAATGAGCTGAGCTCTATGAATCAAGAGTAAGTCTATTGCTGTCCTCCAACCCTCTTCCTGGCCACAACCTTTAATAGCAAGTCCAGCCAACAAGTGAAATTATTCATTAGACTGTATGCTAAAGACATGGATTAGCAAGTTTGGGGTGGAGGAACTTGACTGGCCTGTACAGAGTCTTGACCTCAACCTGATAAAACACCTTTGCACTGGTTCAAATCAGTCAGATTGAGGTCAGGACTCTGTGCAGGCCAGTCAAATTCCTCCACCCCAAACTGGCTCATCCATGTCTTTATGGGCCTTGCTTTGTGCACTGGTCCAAATCATTTGTTGGAGGGGGGATTATGGCGTGGGGGGATTTTTCAAGGGTTGGGCTTGGCCCCTTAGTTCCAGTGAAGGGAACTCTTAAGGCGTCAGCATACTAAGACATTTTGGAAAATTTCATGCTCCCAACTTTGTGGGAGGAGTTTGGGGATGGCCCCTCCCTGTTCCAACATGACTGTGCACCAGTGCACAAAGCAAGCTTCTGGGAAGGCCGTCCACAAGGTTTAGGAGTGTGTCTATGGGAATGTTTGACCGTTCTTCCAGAAGCGCATTTGTGAGGTCAGGCACTGATGTTTGGCGAGAAGGCCTGGCTTACAGTCTCCGTTCTAATTCATTCCAAAGGTGTTCTATCGGGTTCAGGACTCTGTGCAGGCTAGTCCGCTTCCTCTACCCCAAACTGGCTCATCCATGTCTTTATGCACCTTGCTCTGTGCAGTCATGTTGGAACAGGAAGGGGCCATCCCCAAACTGTTCCCACAATGTTGGGAGCATGAAATTGACCAAAATGTCTTGGTATGCTGACGCCTTAAGTGTTCCCTTCACTGGAACTAAGGGGCCAAGCCCAACCCCTGAAAAACACTACACAACCCCCCCCCCCCCCCTTTTCAACAAATGATTTGGCCTACTGCACAAAGCAAGGTCCATAAAGACATGGATGAGGGAGTTTGGGGTGTAGAAACTTGACTGGCCTGCACAGAGTCCTGACCTCAACCCGAGAGAACTCCTTTGGAATCAATAAGAGCAGAGACTGCGAGCCAGGCCTTCTTGTCCAACATTTCCTGACCTCACAAATGTGCTTCTGGAAGAATGATCAAACATTCCCATAGACACTCCTAAACCTTGTGGATGGCCTTCCCAGAAGAGTTGAAGCTGTTATAGCTGCAAAGGGTGGGCCAACTCAATATTGAACCCTACAGACTAAGACTGGGGGGTCATTAAAGTTCATGTGCGTGTAAAGGCAGGCGTCCCAATACTTCTGGTAATATAGTGTATAGTCAGCCACTAATGGAGCTTTGATATTGTATTGAGTATATTCTAGGTCATTGTACCCTTATTCAGCATTTCCGAGGTGATTAGAAAGCTTCATGTCAGTGACAAATCCATTATAAATCTATCCGAGTCCAGACAAGCCGAGGGTGCAGCTTCACGTCAGTGACAAGTGCATTATAAATGTCATGTTAAGTTAATTTGTAGCTGGCAATATACGTCTGTATCCCTTTATCTTACACCCCGCAGCCAGAGCTGAAAGATAACGCCATAATGTACCTGATTCTGTCTCCTAACAGGTGTCGACCTTCTGTAACCTATACAGTACCTTCACAGGCTCTGTATATACTAGAGCTTCGTCTGTATTAGTTGAGATACAGTGACACCTGTAGGCACAGCAGAGGTACTGCAGGCAGAGTCCCTGCCATGGAAGAAATACACTATATAGCAAGACATTGTAGACAATTGGGCTCTTCTAAGCTTGTGGTAACAGTTTGGTGAAGACCCTTTTCTGTTTCACCATGACTGTCTCCTGTGTACAAAGCCAGCTCCATAAAGATATGGTTTGACCAGTTTGGTGTGGAGGAACTCTAGTGGCCTGTACAGAGCCCTGACCTCATTCCTACTTTTTGGAAGACCTTTTGATATAAGGACTTCCCACCCAACATCAATACCTGCCCTTAACCCCATGAAACAGCCTTAGAATGAGGTCTTCTCACCCAACATCAGTACCTGCCCTTAACCCTACAGAACACCTGTGTTATGAGATCTTCTCATCCTGAAGGTGTTTAGTAGGTTTGAGGTCATTGAGACACATAGTGCACACAGCCCTGACCTCAACCCTACTTTTGGAAGACCTTTTTATATACGGTCTTCTCACCCACCATCAGTACCTACCCAAACCCTTTGGAACACCTTTTGGTATGAGGTCTTCTCACCCAAAATCAGTACCTGCCCTTAATTCTTGAGTGTCCTGCAGGGAGCCCTGACCTCAACCCTACTTTTGGAAGACCTTTTTTATATACGGTCTTTTCACCCATCAGCAGTACCTGCCCCTAACCCTACAGAACATGTTTTCGTATGAGGTCTTTTCACCCAACATGACCCTACTCTTGACCCTACAGAACGCCTGTGGTATAAGGTCTTCTTACCCAACATCGGTACCTGCTCTTACCCTATGAAACAGCCTTAGAATAAGTTCTTCTTACCCAACCTTAACCTTCCAGAACACCTTTAAGATGAGGTCTTCTCATTCTGAAGGTGTTCAGTGGGTTTGAGGTCTTCGAGACTTTCGAATGTCCTGCAGAGAGCCCTGATCTCAACCCTACTTTTGGAAGACTTTTTTTAAATAAGGTCTTCACACCCAACATCAGTACCTGTCCTTAATCCTATGAAATACCCTTGGTATGAGGTCTTCTCGCCCAACATCAGTACCTGCCCTTAAACCTTTGGAACACCTTTTTCGAATGAGGTCTTCTCACCCAACATGAATACCTGCCCTTAACCCTACAGACCGCCTGTGGTAAAAGGTGCTGTTCCAAGGCGTTAAGGGCAGGTACTGATGTTGGGTGAAAAGACCTCAAACCAGGTGCTGTTCCAAACATCAGTACCTGACCTTAACTCTTTGGAACACCTTTTGGTATAAGGTCTTTTCACCCAACATCAGTACCTGCCCTTAACCCTACAGCACACCTTTGGGATGAGATCTTCTCACCCAACATCAGAACCGGCTCTTGACTCTAGGAAACACCTTTTTGGTTTAAGGTCTTCTCATCCCAAAGGTGTTCAGTAGGGTTGAGGTCATGAAGGAACTTGAGTGTCCTGCACAGAGCTCTGACCTCAACCCTACTGAACACCTTTGGGATGAACTGAAATACTGATTGTGAGCGAGATCTTCTCATCCATCGGTACTTGACCTCGCGAATGGCCACAAATTCCCTCAGCCATCCTCCAAAATCTTGTGGAACTTCTTCCCGGGAGATTGGAGGATGTTAAGGCGCTTTTCCACTGCATGGAACCGAACGGTTCGGCTCGCTTTTGTGCTTTTCCACTGCTGGTACCGCATGGTACGGTGTAAGAACGGTTCGGTACTGCGACGCTTTTCCACTGCATGGAACCGAACGGTACGGCTCTCTAATAGTACCAACCTCCGATTGTGGTTCCAAGAGGTACCATATCCCACAATCCTTTGCATGCAGTCACTTCTAACCACTGATTGGTCAGAGAATCGTTGTTATCCCATCCACTTAACTTTAGTACTACTTTAGTGGAAAAGCAAACCGTACCGAACCGTTCCAACATCGTACCATGCGGTACCAGCAGTGGAAAAGCAAGCAGGGCCGAGTAGAGCCGAGCCGGTACTTGCAGTGGAAAAGTGCCATTAGAGCCACAAAAGTGGTGGGGGCATTCCATATAAATGACCAGTGGAAGAGGAAGCAACTATAAATGAATGGGCGTTTTTCTGGAATGGGATGTTAAACAAGCTCATGATGGCCAGATGTTTAGACTCTTGCCATATAGCACGCACACCATTGTTGGTCTTCTGAAAATGCAGCTTTCCTGGCTGTGTCTGGGTATGGTGTTCCTGAAGATGCAGAATATTCAAAGAAAATTTAAGTACAGATGAAAATTTCTCAGTGATTGTAGATTTGGATGGCAGGTCATGGATTTGCACTGATGTAACAGGATTTGCTGCATTTCTCTGTTTTCAGGGTATGGAAGGGGGGGATGGAGTTTTGGGGGTTCCAAGAGGCCTCAGGGTTGTATCCACACACCAGGCGGGTGTAATACACAGCTGAGTAGATGTCCCAACCTGCTGGTGATGTTTTGTGTTCTGTTGAACAGGTTGATAGAAATTCGGATGAGCAAGGAACAGGTGGAAACCAAAATGAGATCCCTGGAGGTGAAGCTGCAGGACGCCAAGGAAGAGGTGACCAGGCAGCGGACGCAGGGGGTGTCAGGAGACAAGACCGCCCTGTTGAAGGTAACCTTTGACCCCTGCTATCAAGGCCACCCCCAACCCCCGCTTCTGAGCAAGCTACTTCTCCCCTGAGGGCTAGCTTGGTGCTGCAGCTTGCTTTAGCTACTGTCCCTAGTGCCGGTTTTACATAAATGGGTAAAACGGAGCGCAAGCCTTCTTCTTCAAACATATGGCCAATATCTGGTATTCAATTGACATGCTGTCCCTGACATAGAAGGCACAGATCTTTTTTAGTGGGAACTGGCTAAGTATCACATATGGTGTACAGAGTCAGGTGTATGTCTGCCCAGAGTAATATCACAAGAGTGCCAAGACATGACCGTTCAGATAAAGTTTGTCACTGTAGTCACAAAAAAACACAGCAATGCGTTTTGAGAGTCCTCCTCCATCAGGGCTGAGCCTAGTGTGGCTATTTCTGCGTGTAATAACACAGCGGGTGATGTAGTGGCCTCCTTGGTATAGGTCACCTACACATACCGCTTCCCACCGCACTTCCTCCATCCTTCAGGAGCTGCAAGAGATGCAAGAAGAACTAGATGATGTTATACAGATCCGCTACAAGCAGGAGGAGCTGCTGAGACAGAAGGATCGCGAACTGACAGCCCTGAAGGGGGCGCTGAAAGATGAGGTGGCCAATCACGACAAGGAGATGGACCAAATACGTCAGCAGTACCAGAAGGACTTGCAGCAGCTAAGGAAAAACATGGACAACGTGTCCCAGGTATCGGAGGATGCACGTTAGAACTTTAGAGTCTGCCTGTGTTTGTCTGCCATTCTAAGGTGCTACATCTGTGGTGCATGCTTCACTGCTTCGTCTGCCTGTCCAGCCAATGTTCTACCACCCTGCGTCATTGTCTCCACGTTCGTCCCATGCCTATAATTGTGACCTCACCTGTTTTGTCCTTCAGCCTTTCTCAGTTCGTCTCTTGTCAATATGGTCTTCCATCGTCTCATCGGTGTTTGTTCTTTCCATTATCTGACCCGTTTTAATCAACTAATGCCTTGTTTCCACTGAGCGGAACGGTTTGGGTACAGTTTAGAAGAGTTATAATGGTCCGGCCTATTCAGGTGAGCGTTTCCACTGCAAGTCTGGACTATTATCTGGACTGAGCTTTTCGTTTGACGTGAGCATTGACATTTTCCTCTCCGCCAATCAATGGAATGTATTGTATGATGCCAGTAGCTCCGCCCTAACTGTACCATACCATTTCCTATGGCCCTACATCTGAAGGAGGAACAGGAATGGTGCGGTTTGGTTCGGTTGTATGGGCCACTTTCATAATGGAAACACTCAAAATAGCGTACCGTACCGATCCGCTCAGTGGAAACGAGGCATAATTGTCCCATGTTGTCTTCTTATTAGTTTGTTACATGGTTACCAATTTTAGTTGTCCTCTTTTGACTTGGGTCTCCCTAATGTTCCAGCCCTCTGATTTTATGTCCCTCTTCTGACTTGACCCATCCTCTGTCTGTACCATCTTCCCCCCACAGGATCAGATCAGCCTGGAGTCTGAGCGTCAGAAGATCAATCAGGTGGTGAGGAACCTACAGAGGGAGTTGGATGAGAGCAGCGATGAGATCAACCAATGGAAGGAGATGTTCCAGAGGAACAAAGAGGAACTCTTACAAGCAAAGAAGGAGTGAGTATCCACAGCCCTGCTCTTGATCGATGCTTATATTTTGTGAAGGTCTTTACTTGGGGTTAGATTCATATTAGTCAGTTGCTATCGTATTTAGTGCCAGGTCATTGTGAATTGGGGTCCCATTTAGAGAAAGTAGTAATATCATTGTGATAAGACCGTGATGGCGAACCTTGGCACACTAGATGTTGTGGAACTACATTTCCCATGATGCTCATGCACTCTGCAGTGTAGTTGGTCATCATGGGAAATGTAGTTCCAAAACATCTGGGGTGCCTAGGTTCGCCATCACTGTGATAAGATATTCCATTGTTGTGACCTGTCCCTTCCTTCCTTTTTTTCTATTCATGGTATTTCTATTCGTTGCATATCATCATCACATGCACGTGGCCAAACGTTTTTGAACACTGAACATCACATCTAAATGAGCTTGTCAGATATCCCCACAAGATTTTGGAGGGTGTCTGTGGGAATTTGTGACCATTTGTGAGGTCAGGTAGTCCTGTTGGATGAGAAGACCTGGCTCTCACGTTGAGCCTCACATTGGGCACCAAAAAAAAAAGACCTGGCCTATAATCGGTGTTCCTGTTCATCCAAAAGATGTTCAGTAGAGTTGAGGCCAGGTTTTTTATGAAGGAGGCTCAAGTTTCTGCACAAGTTCCAAGACCATCGCACCTAAATGAGCTTGTCAGGCATCCCTTTCCAAAGCCGTGATCATTAATCTAAAGTTTGCCCCCTTTTGTGACTAGAACATCCTTCACCCTTCTGGGAAGACTTTCCACAAGATTTTAAAACGTCTGTTGGATTTTGTACCCATTTTTGAGGTCCGTGACTGAGGTTGGATGTGTGAAGACCTGGATTAAACGTTGGGCCTCACATTGGGTGTTAAAAAGACCTGGCTCATGTTCAGCATTCCAATTTATCACTAGGGGTTTCAGTAAGGTTGCGGTCCGGACTCTTCCCACACTAAACTGGTCAAACCATGTCTTTTTATGGAGATGGCCACCATTTACGAGGTCAGGTACTGATGTTGGATTAGAAGACCTGGTTTACACATTGGACCTCACGTTGGGAACCAAAATAGGACCTGGCTCACAATCCGTGTTCCAGTTCATCACAAGGTTGGTCAGTAGGGTTGAGGTCAGGGCTTTGTGCAGGACACTCAAGTTCCTCCAAACCAAACTGGTCGAACCAAGTCTTTTATGGAGCTGGCCACCATTTATGGCATTGGTTACTGATGTTGGATGAGAAGACCTGGCTTGCCATCTTCATTCCAATTCATCCCAAAGGTGTTCAGTAGGGTTGAGGTCAGGGTTCTGTGCAGGTCATTGAAATTCCTCAATGTCAAACCATGTCTTTATGGAGCTGGCTTTGTACACGGGGGCACAGTCCACATAATAGGATTATCACAAGGCTGGCAAGGCTGGAAACATTTTAATACAGAATGCATCCATGTTGCATGAGGCTATATCGGCGATCTTAATCAAAGCAACCGCACAGCAGAGACAGTTCTCTCTCTCGTGCTCTCGTTTTCTCTCTCTCTCTCTCTCTCTCTCTCTCTCTCTCGTTTCTCTCTCTCTCTCGTTCTCGTGTTCTCTCTCGTTCTCGTGTTCTCTCTCGTTCTCGTGTTCTCTCTCGTTCTCGTGTTCTCTCTCTCTCTCTCTCTCTCTCTCTCTCTCTTCTCTCTCTCTCTCTCTCTCTCTCTCTCTCTCTCTCTCTCTCTCTCTCTCTCTCTCTCTCTCTCTCTCTCTCCCTCCTCTCTCTCTCTCTCTCTCTCTCTCTCTCTCTCTCTCTTTTCTCTCTCTCTCTCTTTTCTCTCTCTTCTCTCTTTTCTCTCTCTCTCTCTTTTTCTCTCTCTCTCTCTTTTTCTCTCTCTCTCTCTCTTTTTCTCTCTCTCTCTCGTTTTCTCTCTCGTTTTCTCTCTCTCTCTCTCTCGTTCTCTCTCTCTCTCTCTCTTTTCTCTTCTCTCTCTCTTCTCTCTCTCTCTCTCTCTCTCTCTCTCTCTCTCTCTCTCTCTCTCGTTTTTCTCTCTCTCTCTCTCTCTCGTTTCTCTCTCTCTCTCTCTCTCGTTTTCTCTCTCTCTCTCTCTCTCTCTCTCTCTCTCTCTCTCTCTCTCTCGTTTTCTCTCTCTCTCTCTCTCTCTCTCTCTCTCTCTCGTTCTCTCTCTCCGTTTCTCTCTCTCTCTCTCTCTCTCTCTCTCTCTCTCTCTCTCGTTTTTCTCTCTCTCGTTTTCTCTCTCTGTTCTCTCGTGTTCAAATTCAGTTGTAAAAAGCATGGGTTAGGGAGTCATTCCTTTTTAACTTCATAAGCTGTGTCTGTAATCTGAGCTCCAGCAAAATGGTTTGCTTTTCAGAAAAGCAGTCAAGCAAAGGGCTTATATACTTGTTGGATGAAAAGAATAACTATGCAATATATCATATATTTACAGTGCCTTGAAAAAGTATTCACACCCCACCTGCATATAATTGTGGAAGGAAAATGATACAAATAAATCTGTGAAAAGTGGGGCTGCATTTGTATTCACCCCCCAGAGTCAATACTTTGTAGAACCGCCTTTCCCTGCAATTACAGCTGCAAGTCTTTTTGGGGATGCCTCTACCAGCTTTGCACATCTAGAGAGGACATTTCTGCCCATTCTTCTTTGCAGAATATCTCAAGCTCTGTCAGATTGGATGGAGAGCGTCTGAACAGCAATTTTTAATCTTGCCACAGATTCTCAATGTGATTTAGGTCTGGACTGTGACTGGGCCATTCTAACACATGAAACCATTCCATTGTAGCTCTGGCTGGATGTTTCGGGTCGTTGTCCTGCTGGAAGGAGAACCTCCGCCCCAGTCTCAAGTCTTTTCTTCTAAGATTGTCCTGTATTTGGCTCCATCTTCCCATCAACTCTGTCCAGCTTCCCTGTCCCTGCTGAAGAAAAGCATTCCCACAACATGATGCTGCCACCACCATGTTTCACAGTGGGGATGGTGTGTTCAGGGTGATGCGCAGTGTTAGTTTTCCCCCACACATAGCGTTTTGCTTTTAGGCCAAAAGGTTCATTTTTGGTCTCCTCTGAGCAGAGCTCCTTCTTCCATATGTTTTCTGTGTCCCCCACATGGCTTCTCCCAAACTGCAAACAGGACTTCTTATGGCTTTCTTCCACCAATGGCTTTCTTCTTCTCACTCTTCCATAAAGGGCAGATTTGTGGAGCGCACGACTAATAGTTTTCCTGTGGACAGATTCTCCCACCTGAGCTGTGGATCTCTGAAGCTCCTCCAGAGTTCCCATGGGCCTCTTGGCTGCTTTTCGGATGAATGCTCTCCTTGCCCGGCCGGTCAGTTTAGGTGGACGGCCATGTCTTGGTAGGGGCCCGGCCAGTCAGTTTAGGTGGACGGCCATGTCTTGGTAGGGCCCGGCCGGTCAGTTTAGGTGGTTGGCCATGTCTTGGTAAGGTTGCAGTTGTGCCATACTCTTTCTATTTTCTGATGATGGATTGAACAGCGCTCCGTGAGATGGTCAAAGCTTTGGATTTTTTTTTTTTTTTTCAACCTAACCCTGCTTTATACTTCTCCACAACTTTATCCCTGACCTGTCTGTTAGAGGACCTTTTAGTGATCAAAGGAACACACCAAACCTCTGAGGGCTTCACAGAACAGCTGTATTTATACTGAGATTAAGTTTATACACAGATGGAGTTTATTTACTAATTAGGTGACTTCTAAAGACAATTGGTTCCATTAGATTGTAGTTAGGGGTATCAGAGTAAAGGGGGGGGGGGTGAATACAAATGCCCCCCCCCCCCACACTTTTCAAAGATTTATTTGTATTATTTATCATTTTCCTTCCACTTCACAATTCTGTGCCACTTTGTGTCGGTCTATCACATAAAATCCCAATAAAATACTTTAACTTTTTTAGTTGTAACATGAGAAAATGTGGAAAATGTCAAGGGGTGTGAATACTTTAAGGAACTGTTAATAAAAAGATGACTGAAGTAGTAGTAAATCCCCTTAAATCTGGAGCTTAGACACTCCCTGCTATCCCCACAAATATCAGTGTACTGAGCTGATCGGGAGAGGCACTCCCTGTACAATAATTTTGTATATGTGGGCAGAAATTGGGACTTATTACGATGCATTCACCTTCACTATTTATGCTTTTCTTCAAAATTATTGTTCTATTATCTTTATTCTATCTCACCTATGTCCGGGGGATGGGGTTGTTTCAGGGTCTTGCAGCTCCAGACGGAGAAGGAAGAATTCGAGGATGAGCTGAGTGAGTTGAAAGCTCAGTTTGCCGATGTGCAAAACAAGAAAGGCTCAATGGAGGCCGGGGAGGTGGAGGCTACCAAGAAGGTTCGTATGTAATTCAAAAAGCTGCCTTTTCCGTGTGTGTCCGTTTTCGGATCTATTTACAAGAACTCTTTTACAGTCTAATATGGGTATTCTTTTTGTTCAATCTTAAGTTTTTTCAGGAGTAGTATGAAAGGATTTGGGGTTTTTATTTGCTCATATTGGTCAGTCACACTCTATCTGCCCTTTTTAGGAAATAAAGTTTTCCGGGGCTACCCACATTTCTTTGTATTTTGCCTAAACACAACATGGTGTACATAATATAACTGGGTACTAATATTTATAGGTGTACATAATATAACTGGGTACTAATATTTATAGGTGTACATAATATAACTGGGTACTAATATTTATAGGTGTACATAATATAACTGGGTACTAATATTTATAAGTAAGGTTGATCCAGGGAATATTTGATTGCCTCTCGGGGGATCAGGAAGGATTTTTTTTTCCCCCTGCTGTAGCAAATTGGATCATGCTTTGCTGGGGTTTTTCTTCTTCCTCCTGGATCAACTGCGGGTATAGGATTGTGTATATAGGATTGTATGGTTGGGGCGGGTATAGGATTGTGTATATAGGATTGTATGGTTGGGGCGGGTATAGGATTGTGTATATAGGATTGTATGGTTGGGGAGGGTATAGGATTGTGTATATGGGAGTGTATGGTTGGGGAGGGTATAGGATTGTGTATATAGGATTGTATGGTTGGGGTGGGTATGGGATTGTAGGGTTGGGGAGGGTATAGGATTGTGTATATGGGATTGTAGGGTTGGGGAGGGTATAGGATTGTGTATATAGGATTGTATGGTTGGGGCGGGTATAGGATGGTGTATATGGGATTGTATGGTCGGGGTATGTATATGGGATTGTATGGTTGGGGCGGGTATAGGATTGTGTATATGGGATTGTAGGGTTGGGGAGGGTATAGGATTGTGTATATAGGATTGTATGGTTGGGGCGGGTATAGGCTGGTGTATATGGGATTGTATGGTCGGGGTATGTATATGGGATTGTATGGTTGGGGCGGGTATAGGATTGTGTATATGGGATTGTAGGGTTGGGGAGGGTATAGGATAGTGTATATAGGATTGTATGGTTGGGGCGGGTATAGGATGGTGTATATGGGATTGTATGGTTGGGGTATGTATATGGGATTGTATGGTTGGGGCGGGTATAGGATTGTGTATATGGGATTGTATGGTTGTTTTTCTTGTTTTTTATTGGTTGAGCTGGATTGGCTTGGGTCTTTTTTTCAACCTGACTAAATATGTAACCTCTGATATATTGTGTTTTTTGCCTTTGTCTAAATATGCCTTTGAAAACCTTTTTACCCCAGGAGAACCCTTTAAATTATTTTTAGATCTTGGGGAGCCCTAATTAAAATTAACTGATTGGAGGCCAGTGGAAATGACCCCATTGCCACCTCTCCACTCTTCCACCTTGCCATGGTGGTCAGAATGTCACCCTTACAGACTGTTTAAAAAGATTGGGATTCAGGTGGTGGTGGCCCTCAAAGGTCTAAGGGGTCAGATGGAATAAGCATATTGGAGACCCTATAAAAAGGCCAGAGGTATCCATCAGAAAAATAAAAATAAAGGAATGGTCTGGTTACCACCAAAGCACACCTCCATCCCAATATTCACATAGAAGCAAAAAGAGTTTGGCCCGCGGGACTTTAAATATGTTGGAGTAAGCAGTAAAAGTCTTATTGACCCGTGAGTATTTGGTACTCTTCTGAGTCCATACTTTATTGAACCTTTTTAATTCCTTTACCTTTTACTGCTTACTCCAACATACTGTTTTCCTGTAGATATTTCTTGAATACATTGATCTCTGAAGAAGAATGTTTTAGCTCTCGAAACGCGTCAGTTCATGGTAAAGTACATTCTAATATTATGGAACCCCAATATGATGATAAGGCTATTACTGTAACCAAGCTGTAACACCAAGATGTATGCCAATATGTGATGTACCACTTTCTATGTTGTATACTATTTACTATTTATATTTTAGCCACTGAGCTACGTCATGTGATACCAAACACATGACATCATTGTTATAATTTGTTTATAGAGTACAATAAAGAACCAACATTGCTACATTTACACAATTGTGTATTTCATTGATCTCCAGCCACTAGCACATACCTCATTTAAAGTCCCGCGGGCCAAACTTTTTGCTTCCATCAGAAAAAGAAGGGGAGAGGCGGGAGAGCTATTATAGTGTAGCATGTATCTAAATGTCGTTATTTCCTCAATTAGGAGAAAGGATAAAAAGAAAGGGAAATGATTCACATCTGGTGAGGTTGCGTGATCCAGGCAGGGAGAACCGGTCCATGAGAGCGCAGGTGAAGGAAAAAAAAACCATCTCTACACAGGGTGAGATCAGTTGCTCTTGATGCTGCGGGGGGTCTCAATCCTGGATCCTCTATGGCAACCTACTTGTGCAACAGAGGAACCCTTGAAATTATTTTTCCGGTCTCAGAGAACCCCTCCCAAAAATGACCATATCTACATCTCATGGTACATTAGCGTGATGATCGGTGGGAAGAATGTTCCTTACACTTGTGGTCATTGGGAAGAATTAACCCTTTTACAGATGGCTAAAAAGATCAATGATATCAGTGGGAATTTATCGGAGATGCAGAAATTGCTCAAGAAACTCCTAGCATCTTCTGATGAACCCTAGGCTTCCATGGAACCCTGGTTGAGAAACTCTTCTCTATGGGTTATTAGGTGGGCACTGCACTGGTAGGATCAGAGGAAGTAAAAAGCCCATTGGTGAAATTAAATAACTCTGACTCATCCTTAGGCTCCATGTAACACGGGACGTTGTTAAAAGTCCCTTTTGAATGCTGGAATTTTTAGGACGTTTAAAACATCCGTTAGGTCGCGTTTAGCGGGCGTTTGCGTTTAGAACCGTTCCTAGAGGTAAAAAAAATCATTCCCCTTTAAAATGGAAAAACGCAAAACGCGGGTCGTCGCGTTCGGACGCGTTTTTGCGTTTGAAACGCCGGGAAACACGCGTTCGAACGCAAATAATTGCGTTTCAAAAAACGTCCCTGAACTCAACTGCCTGCAAATGACTGTAAACGACCATTTGTACATGGACAGATAAGATAACATGCAGGTGGGTTCAGGGGCTTCTGAAAAAAACGCCCATTTCCAGCGTCCCGTGTACATGGACCCTAAGACGCACTACATTGGGTGTCTCTGCCATTCATTTCTCCGTTGGGCTTTTTACCTCCTCTCATCCTACCAGTAAAAAGATCGATGGTGTCCTGCATCTGGAATTGTAAAATGGCATTGGCCCTGAAGATAGGCAGGAACCATGTAATGGGAGGTCAATCAGCCATAGCTCAAACACCTAGAAAACTTTGGAGGAAAGAATGCCACCTTCACAGACCGCTAAAAAGATAATTGGGATTCAGCTGGTGGTGAGGGGGCAGATCGCAAAAGCAGATTGGAAACCCATAAAAAGGCCTGAGGTATCCACCGGAAAAAGGAGAGAGGTGGAAGAGCCCTTATAGTGTAGTATGTATACAAATGTCGGTATTTCCTTCATTTGGAGAAATGGAAAAAAAAAGAAAGGGAAATGACTCGCATCTGCGTGACCCAGGCAGGGAGAGCCAACTGTCCATGAGCACTGGTGGAGAGAAGGCCCCCCCGGTGGAGAGGAGGCCCCCCCGGTGGAGAGAAGGCCCCCGTCTCCACATGGGGTGAGATCAGTTCCTCTTGATGTCGTGAGGGTCCCAATCCTGGATCCTCTATGGCAACCTTTCTCAACCTTTTTAATCCTTGAAATGATTTTTTGGTCTCGGAGAACCCATATGTACATCTCCATGGTACATTAGTGTGATGGTCAGTGGGAAGAATGCTCCTTACACTTGTAATAGTTGCTAAAAAAAGTCGGCTTTATACTCTAGTATATACGGTAATCCATTTTGGAATAAGGCTGTAACATAAAATGTGGAAAAAGTGAAGCGCTGTGAATACTCCCCGGATGCGCTGAAACTGCAGAGAACTTTATCAGACGGAAGGCAATCTAAACCAATAAACAACGGTCAGGGTTCTGCAGGAATAAGGAAATAAACTATTTGCAAACTGGCTTTATTGCCTGAATATATAAATGTAGCCAATATTTGTTGGAGATCTATCGTTGAGGTTTATTCCATAACTGTGTGTACGTTATTGGACTGTAAATAGGCTGAAATACAACCTTTACACCATTCAGCATGCTGCTGCTGCTAGATCTGAAAGTGTATTTATTTTCTATCCCATGAGAAAAATCCAACCGATTTATTTACCAAAGGAAAGTGATCTGAACCGCCCCAGATTCTTTATCCCCCATCTGTCCTATCTTCGGCAGGAACTGCAGCGCTTCCAAGAAGAGCTACGCCAGCTGTCTCAGGAGAAGCAGAGGGTGGAGGAAACTGTGCAAAAGCGGGACAGGGAGCTTTTTGCCCTGAAGGGGGCGCTGAAAGACGAGGTGTCCGAACACGACCACGAGATGGAGACACTGCGAGAGCAGCACAGCCGTGAGCTGCAGCAGACCAA
Organism: Pelophylax lessonae; assembly: GCF_965119305.1. Lineage (NCBI taxonomy): Eukaryota > Metazoa > Chordata > Amphibia > Anura > Ranidae > Pelophylax > Pelophylax lessonae. The sequence goes on from NC_138780.1 coordinate 4,339,060, forward strand.
GAAAAGCTATGAAGACAGGCTGAAGGTAAGGAGACCTTATACACTGAGATGTGCAGGATGGACTAAACTGCACCGGGGAGCTTACACTCTAATGTAATTTATATAGTTCTGACATATACCGTAGTGCTGTACAGGGATCACTGAGCCAGTCACATCAGTCTCTGTACCAGAGGAGCTTACACTCTAATGTCCCCTCCACCCACAGTCACATCAATCTCTGTACCAGAGGAGCTTACACTCTAATGTCCCCTCCCCCACAGTCACATCAGTCTCTGTACCAGAGGAGCTTACACTCTAATGCCCCCTCCCCCACAGTCACATCAGTCTCTGTATCAGAGGAGCTTACACTCTAATGTCCCCTCCCCCCAGCAGTCACACATTATTATTATACATTAATAATAGCTCTGACATATACCGCAGCGCAGTACAGAGATCACTGACAGTATGGTGGGAACTGAACCCAGGAACAACTGCTGCAAGGCCAGAATCCTGCCCTCTATTCATATACAGTGCCTTGAAAATGTATTCATACCCCTTGAAATTTCCCATATTTTGTCATGTTACAACCAAAGATGTATTCTATTGGGATTTTATGTGATAGACCGACAAAAAGTGGCCATAATTGTGAAGTAGAAGGAAAATGATAAATGATACAAATCTGTGAAAAGTGTGCGGGGGCATTTGTATTCACCCCCCCCCCCTTTACTCTGATACCCCTAACTAAAATCTAGTGGGACCAATTGCCTTCAGAAGTCACCCAATTAGTAAATAGAATCCACCTGTGTGTCATTTAATCTCAGTATAAATACAGCTGTTCTGTGAAGCCCTCAGAGGTTTGTTAGAGAACCTTAGTGAAGGCCAAGGAACACAGCAGACAGGTCAGGGATAAAGTTGTGGAGAAGTATAAAGCAGGGTTAGGTTATAAAAAGATCTCTCAAGCTTTGACCATCTCACAGAGCGCTGTTCAATCCATCATGGGAAAATGGAAAGAGTATGGCACAACTGCAACCCTACCAAGACATGGCCGTCCACCTAAACTGACCGGCCGGGCCCCTACCAAGACATGGCCGTCCACCTAAACTGACCAGCCGAGCCCCTACCAAGACATGGCCGTCCACCTAAACTGATCGGCCGGGCCCCTACCAAGACATGGCCGTCCACCTAAACTGACCAGCCGAGCCCCTACCAAGACATGGCCGTCCACCTAAACTGACCAGCCGAGCCCCTACCAAGACATGGCCGTCCACCTAAACTGATCGGCCAAGCAAGGAGAGCATTAATAAGAGAAGCAGCCAAGAGGCTCATGGGAACTCGGGAGGAGCTGCAGAGATCCACAGCTCAGGTGGGAGAATCTGTCCACAGGACAACTATTAGTCGTGTGCTCCACAAATCTGCCCTTTATGGAAGAGTGAGAAGAAGAAAGCCATTGGTGGAAGAAAGACATAAGAAGTCCTGTTTGCAGTTTGGGAGAAGCCATGTGGGGGACACAGCAAACATGTGGAAGAAAAAGCTCTGCTCAGAGGAGACCAAAATTCAAATTTTTGGCCTAAAAGCAAAACGCTATGTTTGGGGGGAAAACTAATGCCCCGTACACACGTGCAGATCGTCGGCCGAACGATGGCCGTCTTTTGTCCCCGGGCTGTCGGTGTCTGTTGAAAAGTGCAAAAGACTGCACAAGAATTTTGTCCGCCGACTGCAGAAGTGATGTCATGTGATTAACTTTCCCTGTGATTTTTCTTTTCTGAGCATGCCCAGTCTTGCAAATCTGTTGTCTGTCGGCCGAATTCTGTATTGACTGGCGAACAATCGGCCGCTCTGGTGTCGGCATACAAGAATTTTAATGCTTGCACAACAGATTCTGTTCGGCCGAAAGTGCGCTGTCAGAAGCATCATACTAACAAGCCTACAATCGGCCGTTCGGTCGTCGGCCGAAGCTTTTCGGCCGACAATCTGCACGTGTGTACGGGCCTTTACATTGCACACCATCCCCACCGTGAAACATGGTGGTGGCAGCATCATGTTGTGGGGCTTTTCATCAGCAGGGACAGGGAAGCTGGTCAGAGTTGATGGGAAGATGGATGGAGCCAAATACAGGGCAATCTTAGAAGAAAACCTGTTAGTCTGCAAAAGACTTGAGATTGGGGCGGAGGTTCACCTTCCAGCAGGACAACAACCCGAAACATTCAGCCAGAGCTACAATGGAATGGTTTACATCAAAGCATATTCATGTGTTAGAATGGCCCAGTCACAGTCCAGACCTAAATCACATTGAGAATCTGTGGCAAGACTAGAAAATTGCTGATCACAGACGCTCTCCATCCAATCTGACAGAGCTTGAGATATTCTGCAAAGAAGAATGGGCAGAAATGTCCTCTCTAGATGTGCAAAGCTGGTAGAGACATCCCCAAAAAGACTTGCAGCTGTAATTGCAGTGAAAAGGGGGTTCTATTCTAAGCATTGACTCCAGAGGGGGTTGAATGAATACAAATTCCCCCCCCCCCCCCACACACACACACCCCACACACCCCACACACCCCACACACCCCACACACCCCACACACCCCACACACACCACACACACCACACACCCCACACACACACACACACACACACACACACTTTTTACAGATTTATTTGTGTATAATTTATCATTTTCCTTCCATTTTACAATTATGTGGCACTTTGTGTCGGTCTATCACATAAAATCTCAATAAATTACATTCGTTTTTGGTTGTAACATGAGAAAATGTAGAAAATTTCAATTGAATACTTTACTTTTTCAAGGCACTGTATAACACTGAGGTATTTGGTGAAGAGCCAGCAATTTGTCCTCCCGCAAAAAGTCACTTTGATACATCGAGTGGAGTGTAAAGAGTGCAGTGCCTTGCGCATTTCGGCAATAAGCCATAATCATTGCCATAGCCATTGGCTATGATGAAGGTCTATTGACGAAACTCTTAAGCCGGTGTACTTTGTACACTCTACTCGATGGAATAAAGTGACTTTTCCGGAAGGGACGAGTTTCTGGCTCTTCACCTTCTATACCTTCAGGTTCCATTAGTGTTGGGAAGACACTCCTGAGCAGGAGCACTGTCAGTCCACCTCCTTTGGGAATCTGTCTAGGCGTTGCACTCTTCTTTTCATGACTTATAACGCTGTCTCACCTACAGGAGTCGCAGAGCTTCCAGGATCAGATACACCAGATGTCTCAGGAAATGCAGAGGTTGGAGGAGACTATGCACCAACGGGACAGGGAGCTCTCCGCCCTGAAGGGGGCGCTAAAAGACGAGGTGTCTGGACATGACCGCGAGACGGAAAAACTACGAGAGAAGTACAGCCGTGAGGTTCAGCAAACCAAGAGGGACTACGATGAGCTTCTAAAGGTAAGGCAGCTGTTGACCATGTTCTTCATAAAGTAGAATGAGATAAGAAAAGTGTTACTCATGGAATCTGATTCGGAGCTTGGGAAACAGACGGTCAACTGTTGGTACCGGTCACTTGCTGTGACCACAGTATATACACTGCAGCGTGAATGGGGGGCATTTATCACTAAACACATACTCAGAGGTGGAGTTTCTCCTTTGATTCCCCTAGATGAAGAAGAAGATGGAAGATGAGAAGGCGGAGTTTGAGCGCGCAAGACAGATTATTGAGAACAATCTGCAGGACGCGCGGGATGAAAATGACGACCTTAGGAGACAGATCCTGGGGCTGGAGGCTCAGGTGAAGGAGTTGAAGACATTCTGTGATGACCTGCAGAGGGCCGAGGGTCGTCTTAAGGAAAAAATCAGCAGAATGGAGGTGACTATGAATATATCTATAGATGTACATCTGATCCACCATCACCCTACAGAGCAATGTACTGTGCACTGGCTCTGAGGGCGATAATATAGTATCCATCATTGATGAGCACCGCTCTTGTTCTATACTTTCCCTAATGTCAAGACAGGTTTCTGGTGGCTAGACGCAATACACTATATGGCCAAATGTTTATCAACACGTGAACATCACAACTCTATGATCTTGTTGGACCTCCCATTCGAAAAACCATGGCCATTAACAACTTCCATTAACCACTTTTTTTTTTTTTTTTTTTACTCCTAGAAAATTATAAAAATAAGAGACCTGGCTCGCACATTGGGCACCAAAAAAGAGACCTGGCTCACACGTTGGGCACCAAAAAAGAGACCTGGCTCGCACGTTGGGCACCAAAAAAGAGACCTGGCTCGCACGTTGGGCACCAAAAAAGAGACCTGGCTCACATTTTGGGCCTCGCGTTGGGCACCAAAAAAAGAGACCTAGCTCACACACCGGGCCTCGCGTTGGGCATCAAAAAAAGACCTAGCTCACACACCGGGCCTCACGTTGGGCACCAAAAAAAAAAAAAAGACCCGACTCACAATTGGTGTTCTAGTTCATCCAGAAAAAGGTGTTCCGTAGGGTTGAGGTCAGAGCTCTGTGTAGGACACTCGAGTTCCTCCACAGCGAGCTTATCGCACCATGTCTTTCTGAAACTGGTTCTACTCTTCTGGGAATGTTTACCACAATTTTGTTCCCATTAGTAAGGGCAGGGCCCGATGTTGGGTGAGACCTGGCTTGTGTGCCACACATTGGGAACCTAAAAAGATCTGGCTCACCATCAGCCTTCCAAATCATCCCAAAGGTATTTAGTAGGGTTGAGGTCAGGGCTCTGTGCAGGATGCTGAAGTTCCTCCACACCACACTGGTTACACCATGTCTTTATGGAGTTGGCTTTGTATGGACTATGAACTTAGTGATTTGAGGGGATGGCCACCTCTTCTCAGACTTAGTGGCTAAACCTATTCTGCGTTCTTGCTCTTGGTCAATGACCAGTATTGCAGTCAGGATAAGACCACCACCCCTAGGCCCAGCCAGGAGTGGAAGCTTCCATATCTATCCTCAGAGTTATGTTTACAAAGAATAAGCAATCTGTAGTTAGACGACTTGTCAGGGAATGACCTATTTTTTGTCTTGATTCTCAGACCGAGAAGAAGAGAATGGAGGAATCTCTGGGGCAAGCCACAGACCAAGAACATGAATTTGCCATGACAAGACGGGAGTTGGAGAACCGGCTGGACGAGGCTCAGAGGAGCCTGAAAAGGCTGACGCTGGAGTACGACGAACTACAAGAGTGTTACCAGGAGGAGATGAGGCAGAAGGATCTTCTGAAGAAGACGAAGAATGAGCTGGAGGAGCAGAAGAGGCTGCTGGACAAATCCATGGATAAACTGACCCGAGAGGTAAGCGTGAAGGATTCTGGAGATGCCCGGTCAGTTGGTCCAACTGTATTCGGCGGCCTTTCAATACCCATGGCCTGACCACATTTCTACTTTAAGGTTAATGGTCTTTCTGTGTTTCTTATCCTGCAGCTGGACAGCATGTCGAATGAGTCCCGCGGTTCCCTGCAGATACTTCAGACACAGCTGGAGGAATACAAAGAGAAGTCCCGCAAGGAGGTCAACGAGTCTCAGAGAGAGGCCAAGGAGAGGGCAGCCGAGGCTGAGAGACTGCAACTCAATCTCAGCCGGATGCAAGAAGAGGTGGGGAGCTGGAATCAGAGGCACCTGTCCTAATTATCTTTTCAGAACCTCTACAATATGAGGTCAAAGGATCATTATGTAACAACTGTGGACCCCTCCCAGCAACAATAGACCCCCCCTTCCTTAACAATAGAACCCCCCCCCCCCCCCCCCGCCCCAGCAAAAGTAGGTTTTCCAGCAGCCAGCATTAATAGACCCTCCAACAATAGATACCCCCTCAACAGTAAACCGTGCCATATGCATCTTCAATCTGCAGAGCTGGTGCTGGGCTTTCTTATTGGACAATACAGCATGTGCCACACACAATGAAGCATGGCGCTCTTCACCATAATCTGATGTAAATCTGGATGTCTGTGGAAGGTGTCAAGCAATAAACTGGCTGTAGAGTTATTGGTAGCAGTTGGGAGAAGTTCACCTTCCGGTCACCAGGTGGCGCTGTGGTATCTGACACCGTGTCATTTTACATCCTCAGGTGCAGCGGCTGAAGCAAACTCTGCAGGACAGCCAGGCTGAGAAGGAGAACGCAGTGCTGGACAAGGAACTGGTCAGCCAACGGTTGCAGAATCTGGAGCAGGACCTGGAGACCAAGAGACGCTCCCAGGATGACCGTTCCCGCCAGGTGAAAGTGCTGGAGGTGAGTCCATGTTCTGTCCAATCAGTGCTTTTTTAACCCTTTTGTGTCCACGCATCATTGAAACCAAAATGCCTAGGCCAAATTTAGAAGCACAGCATGTGTCGGTTAACTTGACTATGACATATTTTTCCCATGTAAATACAGTATCTGACAAAAGTAAAGTAAATATTTTCAGGGGTTGGGCTTGTCCCCCCTTAGTTCCAGTGACGGGAACTCTTAAGGCGTCAGCATACCAAGACATTTTGGACGACGCCTTAAGAGTTCTCTTCACTGGAACTAAGGGGGCCAAGCCCAAACCCTAAAAATCCCCCCCTCCACCAAATGATTTGGACCAGTGCGCAAAGAAAGGTCCATAAAGACATGAATGAGCGAGTTTGGGGTGGAGGAACTTGACTGGCCTGCACAAAGTCCTAACCTCAATCTGATTTGAACCAGTGCAAAGGTGTTCTATGGGGTTGAGGTCAGGACTCTGTGCAGCCCAGTCAAGTTCCTCCACCCCAAACTCGCCCATCTTTTTTTCAGGGTTTGGGCTTGGCACCCCTTAGTATCAGTGAAGGGAACTCTTAAGGCGGCGTCCTAAATGTCTTGGTATGCTGACGCCTTTGTGCATTGGTCCAAATCATTTGGTGGAGGGGAGATTATGGTGTGGGATTGTTTTTCAGGGCTTGGGCTTGGCCCCTTAGTTCCAGTGAAGGGAACTCTTAAGGCATCAGCATACCAAGACATTTTGGACAATTTCATGCTCCCAACTTTGTGGGAGGAGTTTGGGGATGGCCCCTTCCTGTTCCAACATGACTGCACACCAGTGCACAAAGCAAGCTCCATAAAGACATGGATGAGCGAGTTTGGGGTGGAGGAACTTGACTGGCCTGCACAGGGTCCTGACCTCAACCCGATAGAACACCTTTGGGATGAATTAGAGCAGAGACTGTGAGCCAGGCCTTCTCCTTCATCAGTGCCTGACCTCACAAATGCGCTTCTGGAAAAATGATGAAACCTTCCCATAGACACTCCTAAACCTTGTGGACGGCCTTCCCAGAAGAGTTGAAGCTGTTATAGCTGCAAAGGGTGGGCCAACTCAATATTGAACCCTACGGACTAAGACTGGGATGCCATTAAAGCACCTTGCGGGCAGGAAGGGGTGAATAAAGCTTTGACCTCCCGACACCGGACAGTCATTTTTTATAGAAAACATTTTTTAGGAGTAAAATTCCAGGAATGTCCCGGAAGCTCCTTGTAGACCTTCTTACAACCGGGGAAGTTAATTGGATAATAATAAGGGGGTTCTATTTCTCCAGGACAAATTGAAGCGTCTGGAGGCGGAGCTGGATGAAGAGAAGAGTACTGTGGAGCTGATGACGGACCGGATGAATCGCAGCCGAGACCAGGTAACCCCAAATCTTAAGAGACCCCCCCCCCCCACAATGGGAATAAAGGCCCCCTTCTGTGTGAATTTCTGAAAATAGCCAATAAGAATAGAGCAGGGACATGTTTCTGTCTAGGGATAATTCTGTAAACAGCGTGTCCTCCAACCAATCATGGTTTGTTTAGCGTTCCCTTAGAGCAGCAGTCCCCAAACTGCAGCCCTTCGCTTGCCTTTATCAATGAGGATCTAATCCTCCACTGACACCAATGATGGGGCACTATTCCTCCCACTGACACCAATGATGGGGCACTATTCCTCCCACTGACACCAATGATGGGGCACCATTCCTCCCACTGACACCAATGATGGGGCACTATTCCTCCCACTGACACCAATGATGGGGCACTATTCCTCCCACTGACACCAATGATGGGGCACCATTCCTCCCACTGACACCAATGATGGGGCACCATTCTTCCCACTGACGCCAATGATGGGGCACCATTCTTCCCACTGACGCCAATGATGGGGCACCATTCTTCCCACTGACGCCAATGATGGGGCACCATTCTTCCCACTGACGCCAATGATGGGGCACCATTCTTCCCACTGACGCCAATGATGGGGCACCATTCTTCCCACTGACGCCAATGATGGGGCACCATTCTTCCCACTGACGCCAATGATGGGGCACCATTCTTCCCACTGACGCCAATGATGGGGCACCATTCTTCCCACTGACGCCAATGATGGGGCACCATTCTTCCCACTGACGCCAATGATGGGGCACCATTCCTCCCACTGACACCATTTTCTATTCCCACGTGCCACAGTCTGTCCCCCATAATTTCTAAGGGGAGTGAACTGGCAAAGTTTGGGGACCCCAGCTGTAGAGGAAAGCCATGTCGTAGTTTCCCTTACTTTAATTTTTCCTCCTTTCTACAGATGGATCAGCTAAGGGCGGAGCTGATGCAGGAGCGAACCAGTCGGCAGGACCTGGAGTGTGACAAAGTGTCTCTTGAAAGACAGGTGGGGGCCCCGCAGAGCGTTTTCTATGATGTCAGTAATATGAACGGAGAAAGTGTTAGCACCTATTTACACTGTTCGTTTTTATGCCTGAGGGCTAAAAATTGCACCCGGCTTGTTTCCTTCTAGCATGCTGTAAGTTGGTGCGTTGAGTGTTGGGTGCAAGAGTTTTGCATGCTCGTTGGGAGGCATTGCCGTTCTTTAATGGCACTCACCCCGAGGTCACATGGTCTGTGCTGGGGATCTTGGGAGACTGATGCGAATTGGCTGCTTCAGTACTGCCCCCGAGTTTCTCTATCAGAAGCAGTGTGGTCAGTGTCTTGGCAGAGATGCCATGCTGAGGATCTTGGGAGGCTGACCAATGGAGACTGATGCTAATCGGCTGCCTCAGAGTCAGTACCCCCCCCCCCCCCGTGTTCCTCTGGCAGAAGCAGTGTGGTCAGTGTCTTGACAGAGATACCATATTGAAGTAAGGCTCCATTCCCAACTAGGTGTCCCGGATCGCGGGCGGAATCCCAAATTTGGGATCACCCTGTGATATATAATTTTTGGTGTGTGTGTGTGTGTGTGTTTTCTAAATTTATTTTTATTTTTTATTTTTTTTTAGTCTATACTTTTTTTATACTTTCTTCTTTTTGTTAACTTATTTTTAATTTAACTACTTATTTTTCTAACATTTATAAGTGGATTTGTGTTTAAAATCAAAGAGCAGTTTCACTTGGGGGAGAAGGGCAGGAGAGGAGGATCTGGCAGGGGGAGAGGTCCCCGGGAGCAATGTGACTGGTGAAGACATGGCCGGGAGAGGTCCCCTGGAGCAATGTGACTGGTGGGGACATGGCTCTGGAGAGGAGCAGTCTGACAGGGAGAGGTCCCCGAGAACAATGTGACTAGTGAAGACATGGCCAGGAGAGGTCCCCTGGAGCAATGTGACTGTTGGGGATATGACTAGGAGAAGGCAGTAGAAAGGGGAGTGCAGGTGGTATAAACAAACCTGCAAACTGCTTGTTTGCAGGGTTTACTGAACTAACAAAAACATCCAGTCTTGAAGGACTTGACCCCAAATGTCAGGATCTCATTGGATCGGGACCATTTTTACGGTGTATGCAGCATGCCCACAGTCCAGGAGGAACACAGCATGCCTGGCACAGGAGATGAGCCAATGGTGGCCTACAGCTCTATAGGAGACCTAAAAATCTTTTGGATTACTTCTATGTATGGTTTAGTATGTCTCCCAGCATCCTTCTCTTCTCCAGTTCCTAGTCAAGTGTGTGAGCTTTACCATTCCTGGCTAATGTTGCCCCATCCATCAGTGCAAGTCCTGACCAGTCTGTGCTTTTCACCAATCAGCGTTGAGTCTACACATTCCTGCCAGGGCTTTACCGAGTGTTGCATTCATTTTCTTATCACCAGATATATTTCTTTAGTCTTCTGAGGAAAGTATTCTTTATTTCTAATTTATATGTATATTTATTTTTTTTCTGGAAGAACAAAGATTTGAAGAGCCGCCTGGCTAGCATGGAGGGGCAGCATAAGCCCAGCGCTAACTTGTCCCAGCTGGAGGCCAAATTGCAGGAGGTCCAGGAGAGACTGCAGTCCGAGGAGAGGTACGGGAGGCCGGAAATCATAGCTCCTAATCTGTAAATGCAAGGCCGGGGCACAGGTTCTCTTTCATGGTAGCCCCTTGAGCTTCTCATTCTATCCCTTCACCATTCCAATTGGCCATCAGGAATGAGGAAAGCCCTAGTCAAGCGTTGGAGCTTCCATAGGGCTGAGAGCTCTCTCCCCACTCTTTTGATGTATAAACACCCACTTGCCAAGCAGCATCCCCGTACCCAGCAGTACCAGGTATTGTTTACTTCTGGTGGCTGGATGAAGAAGTCAGAGTGAAGGGAAGTATAAGCTTCTGGTGGGACCACCATTACAGTGACCTTGTTGGTGGCAGAGACAAAGCACAGGTTCACTTTAACAAATGGCGGGTCACCCTTACACCAGTTGTGCTCTTAGGCTGGAGTTCATGTTTATTAAGTAGGCCACACCCAGAGGCTCCTGCCCATCCTCTAATGTCACCCAGGTGTTGTGAAACTCCATGATGAGATGAATCTATGGGATGAGAACAATGCTTGTTGTTGGTGGGGCGGTCAGGGTGGCTCCAGTGTAAACATGCTGTATTGCTATTTTTAACACACCCCAGAATATTGACGAATATAGGTCATCGGGGGCATGGGATGTTTGCTTTCCTGATGAGATTTTCATGCCCTGTCCTCCAGGGAGAAGAGCACCTTGCTGTCTTCCAACCGCAAACTGGAGAGAAAGCTGAAGGAATTGAACATCCAACTGGAAGACGAGAGACTCCAAGTGAATGACCAGAAGGATCAGGTGAGGGAAGGTTAATATTGTGGCTTTACAGTGCTGGGGTCCAAGGTGCAACAACCCCTCTAGGCTGTATGGGGTCAATCAGCTGGTGACTTGCAGACTGCATACTAATCCCACTGCATAGAGGCTGAAGTTGTTCTGCTTCACTATGAGACATGTCACTAGTCTTGTGCTTCACTATGAGACATGTCACTGCCACGGGTCTGGTGTGTAGACAAGGTGTTGGCTTCTGCCTGGTGCTTCTTGCGTAGGAATTTTGTTTGTGTTGGAATCTAAACTACAGTTTCAGTAATGTTTTTTTGTGCAGAAGATATACCATGAGCCCTTAGTTCATGATCCACTACATCAATGTTCTCCAAACTGGGGCCCGGTGGCCGGATGTGGCACTTGCTTGCTTTTATCCGGCCCTTGGGGCAATATTCCCCCTACTGTAAGCAGAAGTGGGGCACTATTCCTCCAACTGACACCGGCAATGGGGCACTATTCCTCCAAATTGCACCGACAATGGAGCACTAGTCCTCCCACTGACACCAATGATGGGGCACTGTTTACTCCCACTGACACCAGGACATTTTCTACTCCTGCTGGCCAAAGTCAGGCCCTCCTTAATTTTGAAGGACAGTAAACTGGTCCTTCTTTTAGAAAGTTTTGAGACCCCTGCACTATAGTGTCACCTTGTATTAATGCACCTCTTGTGTCCTGTCCTCCGTCATAGCTGAACTTGCGGGTGAAGGCTCTAAAGAGACAAGTGGATGAGGCGGAGGAGGAGATCGAGCGTCTGGAAGGGATGCGGAAGAAGGCCGTACGAGAATTGGAGGAACAACACGAGATGAATGAACAGCTACAGGCCCGACTCAAATCAATGGAGAAAGAGACGAGGTAAGAGCGAGTCACCAACCAACAAGCGGAGTTCTGATATCCCAATTATTGAGACACTGCACTGTAATTCTAACGTGGTTTTGTGCCACGAACGAGCGTCCTTCCCCGCAGCCTAGACCTCCCCCTCCTCTCCTACCATTTTATTTTGCCCCTCCCCCCTTCCTCTCCTATATTTATCTTTTTGTCCCCTGTCTTCTTCTATGTTAATCCCTATTCTCTTATCTCCTTTTATTCTTCTTTCTACATACAACCTCCACCTCTTCCACATTCTGTGTCCTCCTGCTTTCCTTCCATGTTACTCTGTATGCCCCCTCTCCTTTCATGCTCGTGTCTCTCCTCTGTTCCATGTTTCTCCCTGTCCCCCCCTCCTCTCCTTTCATGTTACTCTGTATGCTTGCCTCTCCTCTTCTGTTTCTCTCTGTTCCCCCTCCTCTCCTTTTAGATTACTCTGTATGCTCATCGCTCCTCTATTCCATGTTTCTCTTTATGTCCCTCCTACTCTCCTTCCATGTTACTCTCTTCCTCCTCTCCTCTCTCCTTCCATGTTACTCTCTTCCTCCTCTCCTCTCTCCTATGGTATTTTCTTCCTCCTCTCCTCTCTCCTTCCATGTTACTCTCTACATCCCCTTTCTCTGTTCTCTTTTTCCATGTTACTCTCTGTGCACCCCTCTGCTTTCTACATCCCCCCCCCCTTATTCTCCTTTCATTTTTACTTTTCATTCTCTCTCCTCTTGTTCTGTGTTTTTCTTTACATCCCCCTCTCTCTTTCTGCTGTTCTCTCTATTTCCCACCCCTCTCCTTTTATGCTTCTTTCCATGTCTCCTCTCCTTCCATGTTACTCTCTATGCCCTGTCTCTTCCCTCCTTCCATGTTACTCCTATTCCTCCTCTCCTCTCTCCTTCCATGTTACTCTATTCCTCCTCTCCTCTCTCCTTCCACATGTTACTCTCTTCTTCCTCTCCTCTCTCTCCTTCCATGTTACTCTCTACATCCCCTTTCTCTGTTTGTTCTTTTTTCCATGTTACTCTCTGTGCACCCCTCTGCTTTCTACACCCCCCCTTATTTTCCTTCCATTATTACTTTTTATTCTCTCTCCTCTTATTCAGTGTTTTTTTTTTTCTTTACACCCCCCCCCCCCTCTTTCTTTCTGCTGTTCTCTTTATGTCCCACCCCTCTCCTTTTTATGCTTCTTTCCATGTCACCTCTCCTTCCATGTTACTCTCCTTCCATGTTACTCTCTATGCCCCGTCTCTTCCCTCCTTCTATGTTACTCTCTACAGCCCTCCTCCTCTCCTTATGCATTTTTATCTATGTCCCTCTCCTCTCCTTCTATGTTAGTCTCTCTATACCCCTCTCTCTTTTCATTCCTAGTTTCTCTATATATATATATATATATCTATCCCTCCTCCTCGCCTTCCACATTTCTCTTTACATCCCCTTCATCTCCGTCCATATTTATCTATACAATTTCTCTTCACCTCCCATCCTCTTCCTTCACATTTCTCTCCCCACTGTCAGAATACAAAGCCACAGCGGGAGTGGTTCCCCCATCCACCTCCAAATGTGTGGATGGGGAAATCAGATCTTCAGGTGAGGATTACTTTGACCCACGAAATGTATTGTATGATATAATATTACTTCTGAAGTCCACATATCTCCTAATCTGCGGTCCGTTATCTTCACAGGCGAAAGCCAGTCCGTCCCACTGCTGATGATGACTTGAGCTCTGATGGTGAATTTGACGGCAAGTACGACCCAAGTTCTATCACCTCACTGCTGGCGGAGAGTAATCTGCAGACAAGCTCCTGCTGAACAACTGGCCACCAACACAACCCTAAGGCTTTATCATGTGACATGACTGTTATGAGCGCAGCGGGGCCCGGCTTACTGCTACACTTCGTCCGGATTAGACCCAATCAAACTGTGCATCCTTCATCGTCCCAGCTGTCCACCGAGGAGCTTCCATCCTGAATGTACATATTTTGCACTGTTCGGTATCAGCGACATAAAGACTACTGTATGGCTCTGCCTAGCACCTTCCTTCTGAGAATTCGTCATCCCTGGCATCCGCTGTACCAGTGAGAGCACAAGAGGTGAATGTAGCCCGCTGTGCCTTTCCCTGCGTTTTTCTCCCACTTGAAGGTCCGGCCTCCCTGCTGATGTAACCGCCCTCTGCCCGGCCCCTGCTGCGCCTCTGCTCTGTGTGGCCTTGTGATATAAAGACCGTACATGGTGCTAGACCCACCTCTCCAGCTAGACCCACCCAGTGCCTCAACGCTTGTATTACCTCCGCTTGCCAGTAGAGACCGCCGGAGCCTCAAACTTCATTGACTGCCTGCGTCCCTGTCATTGCAATCCCTCATCATCATGGGTGGAGATGCCCAGGGCCCGCAGCCTTTTCTATGTTGCATGTTTGTAGCTCTGTTTTATTACTGGGCTATACGGCTGTAAGCTCTGTTATCGGGGGGGGGGGGGGGGTTGGGCAGGGCAAACAGAAACCGCATGCAAAGAGGACTCGTATGTAAAAGTTGTATTAGGCTTTTTTTTTAAATCACGTTTGTAAGACCTTTTGCGCTAAAGCCATAACTAAGAACTGCCAGCAGATTTCTTCTTCTAATATGAATACAGCCCACAAATAAGGGTGGCAATGGAGGTAGGTTTGCACAAGGTATCGCTTCATCATCCATTAATGGACACCGGATATGTGCTACAGTTGGGTTACAGTGACACCTACAGGAGGGTCTAACACTGGCAAAAAGTCATAACCCTCCCTTACCCAGCATGCCTTAGTTTTTTTTCTTTTCCCTAGTGCCCTAGGAAGATGGATGCCTTCCCATCAGCTCTGCTGAGAAAAAGAAAAAATAGAAATACCCATAAGGCTTTTTCGATGCATTTCCTAAAACCACATACAAAAAATTCAAAACTTCTTTAGCACCCAGTGCTGATTTACATAGTAACCTTATCTTTAAATGGCTTGTTAATACATTTGTCGATCATAAAGTTTTGTATAGGACAGAGAAATACATTGCATCACATCGACGCGTTTCGTAAACCAACAATTCTCTTGTTCAGGAGTTGATGCAACTGACAGGGTGTCCATGAATTCAATATAACACAGAGAGTGTCCATGAATTCAATACAACACCGGCATACCAAATTTAAATAAACCTATATCTCACTGTGTTGTATTTAATGTATAGACGCCCTGTCAGTTGCATGGGCTCCTGAAGATATGAATTGTTGGTTTACGAAACGCATCGAGAATTTGTGATGCAATGTATTCCTCGATCCTATACGAGGTTTATGATTGACAAATATATGAATAAGCCATTTGAAGATATGGTTATTTGGTATTCATACATTGGTGAATCACAAAGCTCTTATATGACAGAGAAATACATTGCATCAAAACTCAATGCGTTTTCGTAAACCAACAATTCACTTCTTTAGGAGACGATGCATCTGAGGGGTTATTTTAAGAATTAAATACAGCACAGTGAGATGTACTAAAGCTAAAAAAGCGTATATATCTTACTGTGTTGTATGTAATTCAAAGACCCCCCTCTCAGTTGCATCAACTCCTGAAGAAGTGAATTGTTGGTTTACGAAACGCGTCGAGATTTGTGAGGAAATGTATTCCTCTGTCGTACACGAGTTTTATGATTGACAAATTCATGAACAAGCCATTTGAAGTTGTGTTTATTATGTAAATCGGCATTGGGTGCTAAATACGTTTTTTTTTTTTTTTTTTTTTTTCCTTTCATTTTTATATGTGTATAAATTGCTTAAAGTGTTATAGTACCTCCAATAAGTCCCACGAGTATTTTTCTTCTGAAGTTAGAAGGGATGGAGGTCCATGTGTTAATTCCAACCTATTTTTTTCTCTGCTGAGAAAAGTCTAACCAAACTTTTGTGCTTTCAAATACCTCTTCCACCCAGGAACCACACCATGTTGTTGGTCCCTTGTTGGAATTTTTTGGTGATTGCTGGTTGTCCAGCTCGGGTTCGGTGTTCCTTTTAATGTAGAGTCTCTTACTTTGGTGGTGAAACGTCATCCTGGTCTGGAGAATCCGGTTAATCCTATGTTGGCTCCTTTTGGTTGGGCTTCCCCTTTTCTAGTTAGAGGTTCAACTCATCCTTCAGTTTCAGGCGTTGGTCCTTCAAGTGTCTCGTGGGCTGCAGGCAGTCCTTGAGAGGCCTGTAGTGGTTTTTTTTGCTGTTCGGTCACCACACTGTGTTGTCGTTCCCATTTTCCTTGGAATTTTCTTCCTTCACTTGTGTTTTTGGTCATTGTTGGGTGTTCTTGCCATGTAGAGTCTCTCAATTTGGTCATCCTTTTCTGGAGCACCAGTTTGAATATCTGTTGGCTCTCCCTTTCTAGTTGGGGGGTTTACCTCCTTCCTTTTAGATTCAGGCGTTGGTCCTTCAAGTGTCTCGTGGGCTGCAGGCAGTCCTTGAGAGGCCTGTAGTGTTTTTTTTTGCTGTTCGGTCACCACACTGTGTTGTCGTTCCCATTTTCCTTGGAATTTTCTTCCTTCACTTGTGTTTTTGGTCATTGTTGGGTGTTCTTGCCATGTAGAGTCTCTCAATTTGGTCATCCTTTTCTGGAGCACCAGTTTGAATATCTGTTGGCTCTCCCTTTCTAGTTGGGGGGTTTACCTCCTTCCTTTTAGATTCAGACGTTGGTCCGTCAAGTGGCTTGTGGGCTGCAGGCAGTCCTCAGTCCTCCTTATGAGGCTTGTATTGGTTTTTTGCTGTTCAGTTACCACACCATGTTGTCAGTCCCATTTTCCTTATTAGCATTTTCTTGCTCCGCTTGTGTTTTTGGTCAATATTGCTGGTTGTTCTGCTCAGGTTTGGTGTTCCTTCCATGTACAGTCTCTCACTTCGGTGGTGACCCGTCATCCTGGTCTGGATAACAGGTTGATCCTATGTTGGGCTTTCATTTTTCTTGTTGGAGGGTTCACTTGATCCTTCAGGTTCAGGCTTTGGTTCGTGGCTCTTGGGCTGCAGGCAGTCCTCAGTCCTCCTTGAGAGGCCTGTAGTGTTTTTTTGCTGTTCGGTCACCACACCATGGTGTCAGTCCCTTTTTTTCCTTGTCGGAACTTTGTTGCTCCACCTGTGTTTTTGGTTGTTCAGCTCAGCTCAGGTCCGGTGCTCCTTCCATGTAGAGTGTCTCTTTTTGGTGGTGACCCGTCTTCCTGGTCTGGAGCATCAGGTTGATCCTATGTTGGCTCCTTTGGTTGGGTTTCCCTGTTGTAGTTTGAGTGTCCCCTCATCCTTCAAGTGGCTCTTGGGCTGCAGGCACTCCTCAGTCCTTCTTTTCAGGCCTGTAGTGTTTTATATTTTTTCCTCTTTGTTGCCCATCCCTTTAAAGGATGCTCAAAGGACCAGTCTTAAAAGAGGATTTTTGTTCGTACCTAGTTTGCTTGGAGTTCCTTGAGGGTCACAGGTCCCACCCATCTGTGTTTTTTGCTGGAAAACTGAGCCATGCTGGGTAAAGGAGGGTTTATGGCCAATCCTTCCTGTAGGCGGCAGTATAATCTGCATCAGAATTCCGGTGTCCCCCATGGATTGTGTGGCAAGTACAAAAAATCCAATTTTCATACAAAAAAAACTGATTCTGAGGGCAGGCCACACCTACATTCCATCCTTAAAGGGACGTTTGTTAAAACATGATAGCGCAAGAGTGCGTAGAACTGCAAAAATTGCACAATTTAAAGGGAACCTGTTAAAATGAACTTAATCCACTAGCACAACTCCAAAATAGAGATGAGTGGTACTTTTATTAGGTTATAAAGCTAAAGAGCCCCTAAGGGCAAATTGACACTGAATAAAGAGCCCCTAAGGGCAAATTCACACTGAATACGACGCATCTGAAAATGTACCCATGAGCCCTAAAACCCGCATATACTCTTCTGTGGTCATCAGCATTGGTCTGACTCGGAGCCCTGGCACCATATCCTCGTCCCCAGTGTCCCACAATGCACTACTAGATCATCAGCGCCCAATGCTGAGCCACCTGCGATGTTGGCGGACAGGAAGTGTGCGTCGGGAATCTTGGGCCCCTGAGGTGACCAGAAGAAAAGAACCTTTAAAGGTGTAATGTGCATGTTAATCATGTGACCGGTCCTCTTTAAGCCGCTTTCTCTCTACAACTTTTACAGAGCAACCTTCTTATGTATATATGATAAACTATATAAATCTATTGGGGGGGAGGGGGAAATATATACAGTATATGCCTATATGAAACCTATTCTATATAAATATATTCTATGAACTGACAGATGTTAGGACCTCAGTGACATCACACGGGGGTGGGAGGAGTCCTGCCGCCTCGCACCTCCCTCAGGAATTACGCTGAAGTCCCGATCGGAATTTGTACGCGGTTCTGCTCGCCAGTCGGGCGTTTGAAGAAGCTAATTTTTGTTTCATCTACAACATGAGAATTCTTTGTATATCGGGAGATGTGATTTTGTATCTGATCTGCGAGTGCTTTTCTTTGTGCGCTGCGTACAGACGCGTTAATAAAAAATCAACTTGAATTTGTACATCAATGGCTGGACTTCCTTTTATTCCGGCACCAAAATCTTCCCACCATACAGTCTCATTCTTGCTGTTAGTTTATTGTATATTATAGTCAATCTAAGACCCCGGAACTCAGCACAGGGATGGTTGGAACCTCTCATAATGGGTACAGTGGGTGTACAGACCCAGGAACTCAGCACAGGGATGGGGGAACACCTCATAATGGGCACAGCAGGTGTACAGACCCGGGAACTCAGCACAGGGATGGGGGAACCCCTCATAATGGGCACAGCAGGTGTACAGACCCAGGAACTCTGCACAGGGATGGGGGAACCCCTCATAATGGGCACAGCAGGTGTACAGACCCGGGAACTCAGCACAGGGATGGTGCGAACCCCTCATAATGGGCACAGCGGGGGTACAGACCCGGGAACTCAGCACAGGGATGGGGGGAACCCCTCATAATGGGCACAGCGGGTGTACAGACCCGGGAACTCGGCACAGGGATGGTGGGAACCCCTCATAATGGGCACAGCGGGTGTACAGATCCGGGAACTCAGCACAGGGATGGTTGGAACCCCTCATAATGGGCACAGCGGGAGTACAGACCCGAGAACTCAGCACATGGATGGTGAGAACCCCTCATAATGGGCACAGCGGGTGTACAGACCCAGGAACTCAGCACAGGGATGATGGGAACCCCTCGTAATGGGCACAGCGGGTGTACAGACCCGGGAACTCAGCACAGGGATGGTGGGAACCCCTTGTAATGGGCACAGCGGATGTACAGACCCGGGAACTCCGCACAGGGATGATGGGAACCCCTCATAATGGGCACAGCGGATGTACAGACCCAGGAACTCTGCACAGGGATGATGGGAATGTCTCTTAATGGGCACAGCTGGTGTACAGACCCAGGGAATCTAGCACAGGGATGGTGGAAACTCCTCATAATGGGAACAGCAGGTGTACAGACCTGGGAACTCAGCATAGGGATGGTAGGAACCCCTGATAATAAGCACAGAGTTCTCACCAATGGAGTTCCCCAAGATACAGGTTTTCACCAAGCACTGAAATGTGACTTTTGGGTGAAGAAGCTCCTTTAAACGACTGTGATTCTGTTCTGCTAATGATTTTGTCTTCAGGTTAAATATAGCCAGATCAACAACTATAAATCACCTGTGAGAAGAGACACTTTCGTCACTGGTGTCATGGCACCCTTCCTTGCAGTCACCCAGGCGTGAAGCTCACACCCTCCTCTCTCCGGAGTTCTGTAGAAGTTTCTTGAAGCTGCAGGCTGTTCCCTGGAACATTTCAAGACAAAGGGATGAAGACAGATTTACATTCTGCTTCTGGCACTTATCGCTAAAATTGCTGATTATTATCGATGTTCTCAGAACTACCCAGTTATGGTCGGTATGAGGGAGGACCTGTCTGAAATATCAGCTTTTACCAATCTACCGGAAGACTGGAATGGAACCTGTGGCTAATATGAATGCTAAAGGATGGGTATGGGACTAGGCTGGTCCTGAATCTTCTGTGAAATCTGATGGGAGAAAATCTGGAAAGGGTCCTGCTAATACTCCATCATACAAAGACATTGTAGATTTCGTTCCTCCAACCTTGTGGTAACCGTTTGGCGAAGATCCTTTTCTCTTCCAGCATGACTATGACCCCCCCCCCCCCCCCCCCCCCCATGTACAAAGCCAGCTTCATAAAGACATGGTGTGACCACAGTTTGGTGTGGAAGAGTTAAAGTATCCTGCATAGAGCCCTGACCTCAACCTACTGAACATCTTTGAGATGAATTGGAATGAGTCGGGTCCTGGTGGTGCCCAACGTGAGGCCCAATGCATGAATCTCATCCAACATCCATACCTGACCTCACAAATTCCCACAGACACCTTCTATAGAGTGGAGGATGTTCTAGTTGCAACGGGGCTACTTCACAATAATGTCTAAGACCATGCGGGTGGAACTCCAAATCAATGTCCATGGTTTTGGAATATGATGGCCAAAAAACTCATATAGGTGAGATGCTCATGCCAAAATCATGGCCATGAAGTGTAGGAATGCAGAGTACTATGAACATATCAACAAAGCTATGTGGTCACCGTGTTTATCAAATCCATTGACCTCTGTGTCAGGGCTAACGCGTCCTCCTGTGTGTACAAAGCTAGCTCCATTAAAGCCCCGTACACACGTACCGATTGTTGGCCGACCGATCGGCCGTCTTTTGTCCAGTGTTGTTGTGTTGGTTGGAATGTGCTCTAGACTGCACACACATTTTTTCGGCCAACAACAACCAACTTCAGAAGTCATGTCATGTGATGGTTGACTTTCCGTGTGTTTTTTCTTCTCTGAGCATGCCCAGTCTTGCTCATCTGATTTTTGTCTGCCGAAATCTGTACTGACTGACGAACAATCGGCCGTTCTGTTGACGGCCAACAAAAATTTTATAGCACGCACACCAGATTTTGTTTGGTCGAAAAGTCGCAGTCGGTTGTCGGAAGCATCATACTAACAAGCCGACAATCGGACGTTGGCCGAAAATTTACGGCCAACAATCGGTGCGTGTGTACGAGGCTTTAGACATGGTGTGATGGAACTAAAGTCTCCTGCACCTTTTGGGATGAATTTGAATGTCGACTGTAAAGTTTTTTTTTTTTTTTTTTTTTTTTTTTTTTTCTGGTGCCCAACGTGAGGCCCGGTGTATGAGCCAGGTTTTCTTCTCCAACATCAGTACCTGACATCACAAATGGGCTCAGTTCCCACAGACATTCTCCAAAAAAGAACGGTGGAGGTTGTTAAAGCCACAAAGGGGGTTTAATAATGGCCAAGACTAATTGGGGGGGAGTAAATAACTCCATATTCATGTCCTTGATTTTGGAATGTCCAACAAACTCATAGAGGTGTGATGGTCAGGAGTCCACAAATCTTGGTCATGAAGTGTAATATTAACCAGTACATATCAACAAAGCTATGTGGTCACTGTGGTTATCAAAGCCATTGGCCATTGATACCTGTGTACAACGCCAGCTCCATAAAGACATGGTTTGACCCATTTAGTGTAGAGGAACTTGAGCATCCTGCACAGAGCCCTGACTTCCATCCTAATAAATACTTTCAGGGTGAATTTGACTGTAGGCCAGGTTTTTTTTTTTTTTTTGGTGCCCAACATAAGCCAGGTCTTCTCATCCACCATCAGTAGCTGACCTCACAAATGGTCAAACAAAGTCATAGAATTGTGATGGTCAGGAGTCCACAAATCTTGGCCATGAAGTGTAGTAATGCACAGTACCATAAACATAATAACCAAGCTATGTGCTCACTGTGGTTATCAAAGCCATTGACCACTGCCGCAGGGCTCACACGTCCTCCTGTGTACACCTGTCCGGCCATGCTGGGAGTTGAACTACCCCCCAACAGCTTCTACAGAGCAAGTAAAAGTTGTTTAGGAGCATGAAGAATGTGATTACAAGTAGCACAGAGGTGATGAGGGCCGAAGGTCACTAACTGACACAACCGTCTCTCTGGTAACGGAGGTGTGCCGACTTATTACCAATCCAAAAATCCTGGATGGAATCTGTTCCACAGCACTGTGGTATGTCAGAGATATATAAATGTTTAATATTATTAGCTTGTGACTGTGGGAGAGGGAACATTAGAGTGTAAGCTCCTCTGGTAAAGAGACTGATGTGACTGTGGGGGAGGGGACATTAGAGTGTAAGCTCCTCTGGTACAGAGACGGATGTGACTGTGGGGGAGGGGACATTAGAGTGTAAGCTCCTCTGGTACAGAGACTGATGTGACTGTGGGGGAAGGGAGATTAGAGTGTAAGCTCCTCTGATACAGAGACTGATGTGACTGTGGGGGAGGGGACATTAGAGTGTAAGCTCCTCTGATACAGAGACTGATGTGACTGTAGGGGAGGGGACATTAGAGTGTAAGCTCCTCTGATACAGAGACTGATGTGACTGTGGGAGAGGGGCATTAGAGTGTAAGCTCCTCTGGTACAGAGACTGATATGACTGTGGGGGAGGAGACATTAGAGTGTAAGCTCCTCTGGTACAGAGACTGATATGACTGTGGGAGAGGGGCATTAGAGTGTAAGCTCCTCTGGTACAGAGACTGATGTGATTGGCTCAGTGAGCTCTGTACAAAACTGCGGTATATGTCAGAGCTATATAAATGAGTACAATACACTGCTCAAAAAAATTAAAGGAATTAATTTTTTAATCAGAGTAAAGCATCAGGTCAATTAAACTCCTGGGATATTGATCTGATCAGGTAAGTAGCTGAGGGGGTTGTTATTTTCAGCTGCTTTGGTGTTAATGAAATTTACAACAGATGCACTAGATGGGCAACAATGAGAGGACCTCCAAAACAGGAGGTGGAGGCCACTGACATGTATTTCCCTACTCCTCTTTTCTGACTGTTTTTCCCTAGTTTTGCATTTGGCTGGGGTCAGTGTCACTACTGGTAGTATGAGGTCATACCTGGACCCTATAGAGGGGGGTCAGTGTCACTACTGGTAGTATGAGGTCATACCTGGACCCTATAGAGGGGGGTCAGTGTCACTACTGGTAGTATGAGGTCATACCTGGACCCTATAGAGGGGGTCAGTGTCACTACTGGTAGTATGAGGTCATACCTGGACCCTATAGAGGGGGGTCAGTGTCACTACTGGTAGTATGAGGTCATACCTGGACCCTATAGAGGGGGGTCAGTGTCACTACTGGTAGCATGAGGTGATACCTGGACCCTATAGAGGGGGGTCAGTGTCACTACTGGTAGTATGAGGCCATACCTGGACCCATAGAGGGAGGTCAGTGTCCCTACTGGTAGCATGAGGCCATACCTGGACCCTATAGAGGTTGCACAGGCAGTCCAACTCCTCCGGGATGGCACATCAATACGTGTCATTGCCAGAAGGTTTGCTGTGTCTCCCAGCACAGTCTCAGGTGCATGGAGGAGATTCCAGGAGACCGGCAGTTACTCTAGGAGAGCTGGACAGGGTCGTAGAAGGTCCTTAACCCATCAGCAGGACCGGTATCTGCTCCTTTGTGCAAGGAGGAACAGGATGAGCACTGCCAGAGCCCTACAAAATGACCTCCAGCAGGACACTGGTGTGAATGTCTCTGACCAAACAATCAGAAGCAGACTTCATGAGGGTGGCCTGAGGGCCCGATGTCCTCTAGTGGGCCCTTTGCTCACTGCCCGGCACTGTGGAGCTCGATTGCCATTTGCCATTGAACACCAGAATTGTCAGCTCCACCACTGGCACCCTGTGCTTTTCACAGATGAGAGCAGGTTCACCCTGAGCACATGTGACAGACATGAAAGGGTCTGGAGAAGCCGTGGAGAACATTATGCTGCCTGTAACATCGTTCAGTATGACCGGTTTGGTGGTGGTCAGTGATGGTCTGGGGAGGCAAATCCATGGAGGGACGCACAGACCTCTACAGGCTAGACAATGGCACCCTGACCGCTTCTCGGCCTTTTGGCTAAGATCAAGTGTAGTATCTGTTCTTATCAGTTGGTATGGAACCTGATGGTTAGTATCGGTGGGGGCCGAAATGAACCAGGGCGCTCCGGAACTACCGGGGGACTGGGAAGTAA
The DNA here is from genome assembly GCF_965119305.1 of Pelophylax lessonae. Taxonomy (NCBI): domain Eukaryota; kingdom Metazoa; phylum Chordata; class Amphibia; order Anura; family Ranidae; genus Pelophylax; species Pelophylax lessonae. The sequence continues at coordinate 4,363,049 of NC_138780.1, forward strand.
GCCACATCAGAGAAAGCCGGATGGGTCCATTGCCTTCTGATTTGAATGGGTCCGCCCCTACCAGTTTGAAGGGAGCAGGAAAACTGGTGTAGGCAGTCACGCCGGTTAGTACTGCTCCTGGATGTGATTGGTAAGGAACGGCGGATGGTGGTGGGAGAGCCTTTCCTCCTGGGTTGAATCTGGCCTTGCAAAAGGCTTGTCCCCAGTTGAAGGTAGGTTCACCCTAAGCTGTCTAAAGTTCTGATGCCTCCTGGTAGGATAGGGCTACACTCGGTCTGGCCTTTGGGCCGGGATAGAAAAAGCCCGTAGTGTATGTGCCCCTGGGGTGGCAGCCCAGGGGTGCCTTAATTCTCACTGGTGAGGGGCAGCTCGCCTTGAGTTTTTCGGCACCATGGTCACTGCACCTACACACTTTTTCAGCACCTGCCTCTTGGGCAAGGCCTTTTGGCTTCGACCAGAGGAATTTTTATTCCGGCCGGAAGGCCTGCCTTTGTATTTTCACTTAGGCACTAATTCACCTCTCCACTTCCCCTTCCCCACCTTTTTGTTTGTGTGTATTTTTCTTTGTGGTGTGTCACTTCACTTTCACTCTTCTCTTCCTGCACGATTAGTACGGTGTGGGTCTCTGGGACTACCTTGAAAGTCTTGGGAGGGGGTGGATATGGCCTTCTGGCTTAGTTCGCCCTCTCTCATGGGGTCTCCCTTCGGGGGAGCCCCACCCAGTACTTGGGGTGGGCTGTTTCGGCAGTCCCCCTGGAGAACGGGGTCTGCCAGGTCTCGGCCAGGCAAACCATAGGAAGTACCTCAGTCCCTGTCAGGAGTCTTGCGCCCCGGGGGATCGAGGTATAGGTCCAACCTCTTCGGAGGCCAGACCATTTTCGCACACCCTGTGCAGTTTTTGTGTGTTCACGTTTGCGTGTGTGCACTTTTTATGCACCGGGTGCTAAGTCTTTTTGAGTGTGATTCACACGCTTCGGGCTTTAAAAGAAAAAATGGCACCCTGACTGCCATTAGGAATCGGGATGAAATGCTTGGACCCATTGTCAGACCCTACGCTGGTGAAGTGACAATGCCCGGCCTTATGTAGTGAGAGTATGCAGCCAATTCCTGGAGGATGAAGGAATTGATACCATTGAATGGCCCCCACGCTCGCCTGACCTGAATCCAATAGAACACCTCTGGGACATTATGTTTCATCCACCTGACACCGCCAGGTTGCCCCTCAGTCTGTTCAGGAGCTCAGTGATGCCCTGGTCCAGATCTGGGAGGAAATACCCCAGGACACCATCCATCGTCTCATTAGGAGCATCCCCGACGTTGTCAGACATGCATACAAACACCTGGAGGCCACACACACTACTGAGGACCATTCTGAGGTCCTGCAATGACATTTCACCAAAATGCTACATCATTTTTTTCACTTTGATTTTCGGGGTGTCTTTGAATTCAGCCCTCTGTAGGGTGATAATTTTAATTTCCATCACATTACCCAGTCCATACCAGTATAGATCCTAACACATTACCCAGTCCATACCAGTATAGATCCTAATACATTACCCAGCCCATACCAATATAGATTCTAACACATTACCCAGTCCATACCAGTATAGATCCTAACACATTACCCAGTCCATACCAGTATAGATCCCAACACATTACCCAGTCCACACCAGTATAGATCCTAACACATTACCCAGTCCATACCAGTATAGATCCTAACACATTACCCAGTCCATACCAGTATAGATCCTAACACATTACCCGGTCCATACCAGTATAGATCCCAACACATTACCCAGTCCATACCAGTATAGATCCCAACACATTACCCAGTCCACACCAGTATAGATCCTAACACATTACCCAGTCCATACCAGTATAGATCCTAACACATTACCCAGTCCATACCAGTATAGATCCCAACACATTACTCAGTCCATACCAGTATAGATCCTAACACATTACCCAGTCCATACCAGTATAGATCCTAACACATTACCCAGTCCATACCAGTATAGATCCTAACACATTACCCAGTCCATACCAGTATAGATCCTAACACATTACCCAGTCCATACCAGTATAGATCCTAACACATTACCCAGTCCATACCAGTATAGATCCCAACACATTGCCCAGTCCATACCAGTATAGATCCCAACACATTGCCCAGTCCATACCAGTATAGATCCCAACTAGGGATTCACCGAAATGAAATTCTTGGCCGAAGCCAAATAATAATGAAATGCTTGGCCGAAGGCCGAATACCGAACGCGGTGTTTCGCATTTTTTCCATTTATTTTGCCGCGAACAGGGGGGCGGGGCGTGGACCTAGTGTGAAGGAGCCGCAGTCAGGAGCAGGGGGCGGGACGCGCGCGTGACGTCACACTGCCTACTCGCGGCCGGACAGGACACCGGCGGCGTGTGAGAAGGGAGCCGCGAGCCGCAATGAGGAAGGTGAGCGGTCAGGGCGGAAGCTACAGAGGATCATTACATACATTATAGCAGAGGGTTACTGCAGAGGACATTTACATAGATCATAATAGAGGACCACAGCAGATCACTACAGAGGATCACTACAGAGATAATAGCAGAGGATTATTACAGAGATCATAGCAGAAGGTCACTGCAGAGGATCATAGCAGAGGACAATTACATAGATCATAATAGAGGACCATAGCAGATCACTACAGAGGATCATTACAGAGATCATAGAAGAGGATCACTACATAGGATCATTTCAGAGATCATAGCAGAGGATCATTACAGAGATCATAGCAGAGGATCATTACAGAACAGGGGGGCGGGGCGTGGACCTAGTGTGAAGGAGCCGCAGTCAGTAGCAGGGGGCGGGGACGCGCGCGTGATGTCACACCCCCTACTCGCGGCCGGACAGGACACCGGCGGCGTGTGAGAAGGGAGCCGCGAGCCGCAATGAGGAAGGTGAGCGGTCAGGGCGGAAGCTGACATTGTTCGGCTCAAAATTATTCGGCCTTTTGACTTATTCGGCCGAACACCGAAAGTGCTATTTTCTCTATTTTCGGCCGAATAATGTTCGGCCGCCGAATATTTGGTGCATCCCTAATCCCAACACATTACCCAGTCCATACCATTATAGATCCCAACACATTACCCAGTCCATACCATTATAGATCCCAACACATTACCCAGTCTATACCAGTATAGATCCTAACACATTACCCAGTCCATACCAGTATAGATCCCAACACATTACCCAGTCTATACCAGTATAGATCCCAACACATTACCCAGTCCATACCAGTATAGATCCTAACACATTACCCAGTCCATACCAGTATAGATCATAACACATTACCCAGTCCATACCAGTATAGATCCCAACACATTACCCAGTCTATACCAGTATAGATCCCAACACATTACCCAGTCCATACCAGTATAGATCCTAACACATTACCCAGTCCATACCAGTATAGATCCCAACACATTACCCAGTCTATACCAGTATAGATCCCAACACATTACCCAGTCCATACCAGTATAGATCCTAACGCATTACCCAGTCCATACCAGTATAGATCCAAACGCATTACCCAGCCCATACCAGTATAGATCCTAACACGTTACCCAGTCCATACCAGTATAGATCCTAACACATTACCCAGTCCATACCAGTATAGATCCTAACACATTACCCAGTCCATACCAGTATAGATCCTAACACATTACCCAGTCCATACCAGTATAGATCCCAACACATTACTCAGTCCATACCAGTATAGATCCTAACACATTCCCTAGTCCATACCAGTATAGATCCTAACACATTACCCAGTCCATACCAGTATAGATCCAAACGCATTACCCAGTCCATACCAGTATAGATCCTAACACATTCCCTAGTCCATACCAGTATAGATCCTAACACATTCCCTAGTCCATACCAGTATAAATATCGAGCATGATAGTTTTGCCCAATGAGATCTGTTGTGTTTTCAGTGCTCCTTTCATTTTTTTGAGCAGTGGGATGTGGTTAGGAAGAGGTCCTTGTCATATATTCCTCCAGAGGGGGGCGCAGTGCTAGGTATGGGGGGGGGGGGGGGGCAGGGAGCAGGCACAATGAGGGGACTTTCTTCAAGGTCTGATATTGATGTTTGTGAAGCTCCTGCCACATTCCTGGGGTGTGAGATCACCGGAGAGCCGGGCTGTGCCAGGATTCAGGACAAATAACTGATTGATGCCGGCCTGCGGGGCAGATTCGGGGAAATTGGAAAGTCGTAAAAGTTTTATGCTTCAAGAACTTTATTGGGACTTTCCCAGAATCCCCCTCATCCCGGAGAGATGGCCAGGGCCGGGGAGAGAGGGGGGTTTCCATCTCTGAGCTCCTCTTCCAGACAGGGTCAGGTACTTGCACTGGCTGAACTCCGGGATAATAAATCCATTGGTCATGTGTATTCTTCTGGAATCTTGGAATAAAGACCTGCAGGGTGACTAGTCTTGTCTCCTCCCCCTCTTCTAGTGGGTGGGGCTGCGCAGCCACTCCCACTGCTCTGCTCTCTCTTCTTGTGCAGCGTGACTGGTCTTGTCTCCGCCCCCTCATATAGTGTTCTGTAGTGGGTGGGAGTGGGTTGCGGGCCCCTCCCACAGCTCTGCATTCTCTCCTTGTGTGGGGTGACTAATCTTGTCTCCTCCCCCTCCTTTCTATAGTGGGTGGAGTCTTCTGGGCCCCTCCCAAAGCTCTGTACTCTCTCTCCTTGTGCAGGATGGTTGGTCTTGTCTCCGCCCCTCCTGTACTTTTCTGCAGTGGGTGGAGTCTTTTGGGTCCCTCCCACAGCTTTGCTCTCCCTCCTTGTGCAGACTGATTGGTCTTGTCTCCAGACCTCCTGTAATGGGTGGAGTCTTTTGGGTCCCTCCCACAGCTCTGCTATCTCCTTGTGCAGGATGGTTGGTCTTGTCTCTGCCCCTCCTGTAATTTTATTCTAGTGGGTGGAGTCCTCTGGGCCCCTCCCACAGCTCTGCTCTCTCTCTTTGTGCAGGCTGATTGGTTTTGTCTCTGCCCCCTCCTGTACTTTTCTGTAGTGGGTGGAGTCTTCTGGGCCCCTCCCAAAGCTTTGCTCTCTCTTTGTGCAGGCTGATTGGTCTTGTCTCCGCCCCTCCTGTTGTTTTCTGTAATGGGTGGAGTCTTCTGGGTCCCTCCCACAGCTCTGCTCTCTCCTTGTGCAGGATGGTTGGTCTTTTCTCCGCCCCTCCTTTAATTTTATTTTATTGGGTGGAGTCTTCTGGGCCCCCTCCCACAGCTTTGCTCTCTCTCCTTGTGCAGGCTGATCGGTTTTGTCTCCACCCCCTCGTGTTCTTTTCTGTAGTGGGTGGAGTCTTCTGAGTCCCTCCCACAGCTCTGCTCTCTCCTTGTGCAGGATGGTTGGTCTTGTCTCTGCCCCTCCTGTAATTTTATTCTAGTGGGTGGAGTCTTCTGGACCCCTCCCACAGCTCTGCTCTCTCTTCTTGTGCAGGCTGATTGAAATTGTCTACACCCCTACTTTGATGTAGTGGGTGGAGCTCTCTGGGTCCCTCCCACACAGTGATGATGTCACTGCTACTTTTAGAAAAGTAATATCTGGGTTTGTAAAAGCATTTTGTGCCCACAAAGTGAATTTATATCCTTTGCAGCTATTGATGGTTATGATTAAAAAAAAGATTTTGTGTCCGGAGTTCACCTTTAACATCTGTTCTATTCTCAGTGGTCTGCGTTGCTGTGATGCCCCCCCCTGCCCCCCCCCCCCTCCCTTCCCGCTCATCTCGCTGCGAAGTCGCCGGCGACAGCTGTGAATTCTAAAACTGTTGTCGGCTCCGGGAGAATTTGTGAGAGAATTCCGCAAGACCATTAGGAGGCCGATAATTCCAGAGACACTGCGAGTCCCCCGAACTCCGGGACATACCAGCAATGTGACCGCCAGTGACAGCGCCTCCCGGAGACAGAGCATGACGTCACACCCAATGGAGGATTATCACTGACATCAGATACCGAGAATTACACCCAGCATACAGGACAGGAGAAGTAGTACTGTGCAGAGTCCATACATACAGAATAAGAACAGATACCGAGAATTACACCCAGCATACAGGACAAGAGAAGTAGTACTGTGCAGAGTCCATACATACAGAATAAGAACAGATACCGAGAATTACACCCGGCATACAGGACAGGAGAAGTAGTACTGTGCAGAGTCCATACATACAGAATAAGAACAGATACCGAGAATTACACCCAGCATACAGGACAGGAGAAGTAGTACTGTGCAGAGTCCATACATACAGAATAAGAACAGATACTGAGAATTACACCCGGCATACAGGACAGGAGAAGTGGTACTGTGCAGAGTCCATACATACAGAATAAGAACAGATACTGAGAATTACACCCGGCATACAGGACAGGAGAAGTAGTACTGTGCAGAGTCCATACATACAGAATAAGAACAGATACTGAGAATTACACCCGGCATACAGGACAGGAGAAGTAGTACTGTGCAGAGTCCATACATACAGAATAAGAACAGATACTGAGAATTACACCCGGCATACAGGACAGGAGAAGTAGTACTGTGCAGAGTCCTTACATACAGAATAAGAACAGATACTGAGAATTACACCCGGCATACAGGACAGGAGAAGTGGTACTGTGCAGAGTCCATACATACAGAATAAGAACAGATACTGAGAATTACACCCGGCATACAGGACAGGAGAAGTAGTACTGTGCAGAGTCAGAGGTGTGGAATGTAGAGTGGCAGAGATCACCTCTCTCATGACGCACTCCATATTAGGACAGGCTGAGCTCTCTCACACAGGTATGGCGTCACCTGGTAGGTGAGTCATGTGATCCCAGCATGCATTGCACAGCTCAGACATCGGTGTGCACAGTGAGGGCGCTCAGGCGGCTCATTGATCTCCAGGTGAAGGATGATGTCAGCTCTAGCAGCCCTCCCTGGGAAGAAGCTCCATCCACCACCATGACTCCATCCCTAAAGGTGTCACACCGGGCCGCTCATTGGACGACAGTGCTGTATTCTGCATTGTATTATTCTATCTTCAGGTGACGAGCTCCAGGCCCCCGATCGCTCCAGGAACCCCATCACTCCAGGCACCCGATCGCTCCAGGCCCCCGATCGCTCAGATGTGGACAAGATCAATAGAAAAAAAACGCATATTGGTTGTTGAGCATTTTTGAACTTTAACCGCATGCCGAGCAGCCGCTGTAGTTTTACGGCAGCAGGTCGGCTCGGTACCGGGAAACTACGTACATGTACGTCGCTTCATGGGACCGCTAACGGGGGCGTGCAGACACGCACGCCCATTGGTCACAGGGGGAGTCAATTAGAAGATCTGGGTACAGCGTAGCATGACCACGCAATTGTCAGTTAAAGTAACGCAGTGCCAAGTCGCAAAAAATGGCCTGGTCATTAGGGGGGAAAACCTTCCGGTCCAGAAGTGGTTAAATAGGAGCTAAACTGTATCTGAGCACTGAAAACGCATTTTAATTAATTTTATTACTCAACGCAAACTCCCCCATCCGTCCATCCATGTCTCCATCCATCTACTCCCCCATTTTTGTCTCCGTGCCCCCCCCCCCCCGCCATCTTAAGTAAGGGCAGATGATTCATGTAGCATTTCCTCCCTGGGATCCATCTGCCCTTAGCTCAGGCATGCAAGAGGCTGTACCTAGCTAAGAGAGCCCCTCCTCTCATGAAAGCTCCTGGGATGTATGACATCAATTTAGCCTAGGCCAGAAACCAGGAAATGACTAAAAAATGTAGGATGGAGAGTTGGGGTATAATAGGGGGACAGAGGGAGGGTTGGGGTATAAAAGGGGGGCGGAGGGAGGATTGGGGTATAATAGAGGGACAGAGGGGGGATTGGGGTATAATAGAGAAACAGAGGGAGGATTGGGGTATAATAGAGGGACAGAGGGGGGATTGGGGTATAATAGAGGGACAGAGGGGGGATTGGGGTATAATAGAGGGACAGAGGGAGGATTGGGGTATAATAGAGGGACAGAGGGAGGATTGGGGTATAATAGAGGGACAGAGGGAGGATTGGGGTATAATAGAAGGACAGAGGGAGGATTGGGGTATAATAGAGGGACAGAGGGAGGATTGGGGTATAATAGAGGGACAGAGGGGGGATTGGGGTATAATAGAAGGACAGAGGGAGGATTGGGGTATAATAGAAGGACAGAGGGGGGATTGGGGTATAATAGAAGGACAGAGGGGGGATTGGGGTATAATAGAAGGACAGAGGGAGGATTGGGGTATAATAGAGGGACAGAGGGGGGATTGGGGTACAATAGAAGGACAGAGGGAGGATTGGGGTATAATAGAAGGACAGAGGGAGGATTGGGGTATAATAGAGGGACAGAGGGGGGATTGGGGTATAATAGAAGGACAGAGGGAGGATTGGGGTATAATAGAGGGACAGAGGGAGGATTGGGGTATAATAGAGGGACAGAGGGAGGATTGGGGTATAATAGAAGGACAGAGGGAGGATTGGGGTATAATAGGACAGAGGGGGGATTGGGGTATAATAGAGGGACAGAGGGAGGATTGGGGTATAATAGAGGGACAGAGGGGGGATTGGGGTATAATAGAGGGACAGAGGGGGGATTGGGGTATAATAGAAGGACAGAGGGGGGATTGGGGTATAATAGAAGGACAGAGAGAGGATTGGGGTATAATAGAAGGACAGAGGGGGGATTGGGGTATAATAGAGGGACAGAGGGAGGATTGGGGTATAATAGAGGGACAGAGGGGGGATTGGGGTATAATAGAGGGACAGAGGGGGGATTGGGGTATAATAGAAGGACAGAGGGGGGATTGGGGTATAATAGAAGGACAGAGAGAGGATTGGGGTATAATAGAAGGACAGAGGGGGGATTGGGGTATAATAGAAGGACGGAGGGAGGATTGGGGTATAATAGAAGGACAGAGGGAGGATTGGGGTATAATAGAGGGACAGAGGGAGGATTGGGGTATAATAGAGAGACAGAGGGGGGATTGGGGTATAATAGAAGGACAGAGGGAGGATTGGGGTATAATAGAGGGACAGAGGGGGGATTGGGGTATAATAGAGGGACAGAGGGGGGATTGGGGTATAATAGAAGGACAGAGGGAGGATTGGGGTATAATAGAGGGACAGAGGGGGGATTGGGGTATAATAGAAGGACAGAGGGGGGATTGGGGTATAATAGAGGGACAGAGGGAGGATTGGGGTATAATAGAGGGACAGAGGGGGGATTGGGGTATAATAGAAGGACAGAGGGAGGATTGGGGTATAATAGAAGGACAGAGGGAGGATTGGGGTATAATAGAGGGACAGAGGGGGGATTGGGGTATAATAGAAGGACAGAGGGGGGATTGGGGTATAATAGAGGGACAGAGGGAGGATTGGGGTATAATAGAGGGACAGAGGGGGGATTGGGGTATAATAGAAGGACAGAGGGAGGATTGGGGTATAATAGAAGGACAGAGGGGGGATTGGGGTATAATAGAGGGACAGAGGGGGGATTGGGGTAAGAGAAGAATGAAGTAGAAGGTTCCTCAGTCTGTTTGTTGGTATGTTGAGCAGTGCAGACAGTTTATTGCCTTTTACCTGTATAGAATGGAGATATCAGACACAAATAATTGCACATTGTTGAAACTCTTTGTGAGAACAATAATAACCGCAGGATTGTGTCACTGGAAAGCAGCCTCCCTGATCCCAGGAGCTGACAGTCTAGAGAAGTACATGATGTTCTCTGACCTCTGTTGCCCTACAGGGGGACTGAGCACAGAACTTGCATTATATATGATTTGGTTGCAGGCAGAGATTTGGAGATGACCCCTCCCAGCTGGGGGTGTGTGCTGGGAGTGGCTGCTGCTGTGATGTCACCTGACACTTATAAGCTGAGGTCTCCGCCCCCTGGCTCAGTGGTGTCAGTGAGCAGTGACAATGAACAGTCTGTGTACTCTGCAGCAGCTCCAGCCGGAGACCGAGCCGGTGAGAACTTCATTATTATTCTTTTATTTATATCACAGTCCTCATCATAGAGGCTGTAATAATCAGGACTATTATTATTATTATACATTTATATAGCTCTGACATATACAGCAGCGCTGTACAGGGATCACTGAGCCAATCACATCAGTCTCTGTACCAGAGGAGCTTACACTCTAATGTCCCCTCCCCCACAGTCACATCAGTCTCTGTACCAGAGGAGCTTACGCTCTGATGTCCCCCCCCCCCCACAATCACATCAGTCTCTGTACCAGAGGAGCTTACACTCCAATGTCCCCTCCTCCACAGTCACATCAGTCTCTGTACCAGAGGAGCTTACACTCCAATGTCCCCCCATTGTCACACACTATTATTATTATTATACATTTATATATCTCTGACATATACCGCAGCGCTGTACAGGGATCACTGAGCCATCAGTCTCTGTAGCAGAGGAGCTTACACTCTAGTGGTGATGTGTAGGTGTGTGTGGTTGGGTCAGGGCTCGGAGTGTATAGGAAGGCGGGTTGGTCTATCATTGTGTTTATAGGTCAGTATTGGAGGTTGTATTGGTCAGTTGGCTGTATATAGAGTTAGGTGTACATATAATATACAGAGACCGGGGGCAGTGATGAGGGAAGCCCCCCCACAATATAACATGATAGTTGTCAGATGATGAGTCTCGGTCTATATAGAGAGCGCTGATGTGCCGCCATCACACCGATACTTAGAGGGATCTTCCAATGAGTAATCCACCAACTCTTCCTTGCTGGGGAAAATTTCACCGTGGCGCACAGAGCCCCGCAACACCGAGGACACAGATCTGTGCGGACAGTTTACAAGACATTAATGGGGGGGGGACACTTTACAAGACATGAATGGGGGGGGGGGCAGTTTACAAGACATAAATGGGGGGGGGCAGTTTACAAGACATAAATGGGGGGGGGGCACTTTACAAGACATAAATGGGGGGGGGCACTTTACAAGACATAAATGGGGGGGGGCACTTTACAAGACATAAATGGGGGGGGGCACTTTACAAGACATAAATGGGGGGGGCACTTTACAAAACATAAATGGGGGGGAGGGCACTTTAAAAGACATGAAGGGGGGGCGGACACTTTACAAGACATGAATGGGGGAGACAGTTTACTAAACATGAATGGGGGGGACAGTTTACAAGACATGAATGGGGGAGACAGTTTACAAGACATGAATGGGGGGGGGGACAGTTTACAAGACATGAATGGGGGGGGGGGGGTTGTATTTCAGCATAACAGTTTTTTCTACAAGTTTGAAAATATTGTCAAATTGGAGACTTAAATGTTACTTTTTGGAGAATTACATCCTTTGTGTATCTCTGGAGAACTGGGGGGGGGGGTGAATAATTCTGCAGAATTGTGTATCGGGGGGGGGGGGGGGACTGGAGTTGAATGATTTTTATGATTTTTGTGTATTTGTGTAAATTCGGTTTCCAGACCGGTGACACCTAATGGAAGAATTTGTTTCATTGATGTATTTTGAGGTGGTTAAATATTGATATTTCCTGCGTGTCAATATTGTCACATGCTAGGAAACCCGGGGAGGGGGCGGTGAGCCAGGAAGAAAATAGGTTTGCAAATATATATATCTATATACAGTATATATATATAAAAACTATGGCAATTTTATTTTTTTAGATGTTTTTTTGGGATGTTTGTCTGTTGCATTAAATTTAAATACAAACAAAAATCCCAATTGATTTTTATCATTTTCTTTATGGCAGTCTGAGTTTCTTTAATACTTGTGACACTGAACGGAAGAATTTGTTTCATCGATGGTTAAATATTGATTTTTCTGGCATGTCAATATTGTCACATGCGAGGAAATCCGGGGAGGGAGTTGGGCCAGTAAGAAAATATATGTATATCTCAACCTGGGAAGGGGGGGGGGATCAGGAAGAAAATATGTTTGCAAAAAAAGAAATATATATATATATATATATATAGTATGGGGACTATTGTTACAATTCAGTATAGGGCATAAAAATACAGTCCAGTATAGAGAATAATAATATAATCCAGTAATATATATCTAGTATTGGGAATATTGTTACAATTCAGTATAGAGAATAATAATAAAACCCAGTATAAGGAATAATAATACAATCCGGTATAGAGAATAATAATACAATCCAGTATAGGGAATAATAATACAATCCAGTATAGAGAATAATAATACAATCCGGTATAGAGAATAATAATACAATCCGGTATAGAGAATAATAATACAATCCGGTATAGAGAATAATAATACAATCCGGTATAGAGAATAATAATACAATCCGGTATAGAGAATAATAATACAATCCGGTATAGAGAATAATAATACAATCCGGTATAGAGAATAATAATACAATCCGGTATAGAGAATAATAATACAATCCGGTATAGAGAATAATAATACAATCCAGTATAGGGATAATAATACAATCCAGTATAGAGAATAATAATACAATCCAGTATAGGAATAATAATACAATCCAGTATAGGAATAATAATACAATCCGGTATAGAGAATAATAATACAATCCGGTATAGAGAATAATAATACAATCCGGTATAGAGAATAATAATACAATCCAGTATAGAGAATAATACAATCCAGTATAGGGAATAATAATACAATCCGGTATAGAGAATAATAATACAATCCGGTATAGAGATAATAATACAATCCGGTATAGAGAATAATAATACAATCCGGTATAGAGAATAATAATACAATCCAGTATAGAGAATAATAATACAATCCAGTATAGAGAATAATAATACAATCCGGTATAGAGAATAATACAATCCAGTATAGGGAATAATAATACAATCCGGTATAGAGAATAATAATACAATCCAGTATAGAGAATAATAATACAATCCGGTATAGGGAATAATAATACAATCCGGTATAGAGAATAATAATACAATCCAGTATAGGGATAATAATACAATTAAGTATAGAGAATAATAATACAATCCAGTATAGAGAATAATAATACAATCCAGTATAGAGAATAATAATACAATCCGGTATAGAGAATAATAATACAATCCAGTATAGAGAATAATAATACAATCCAGTATAGAGAATAATAATACAATCCAGTATAGAGAATATTGATACAAATGAGTACAGGGGATAGTGATAGAATGGGATACTGTATAGGGAATAGTGATATAAATGAGTAGAGGGGATAGTGATAGAATGGGATACTGCATAGGACTACTGATATAAATGAGTACAGGGGATAGTGATAGAATGGGATACTGTATAGGGAATAGTGATATAAATGAGTAGAGGGGATAGTGATAGAATGGGATACTGTATAGGACTATTGATATAAATGAGTAGAGGGGATAGTGATAGAATGGGATACTGTATAGGACTATTGATATAAATGAGTAGAGGGGATAGTGATAGAATGGGATACTGTATAGGACTATTGATATAAACGAGTAGAGGGGATAGTGATAGAATGGGATACTGTATAGGGAATAGAGTCAGAAAGATGGATCATGTTCCTGGCTGAGGTTTTATCTGAGGTTGCTGACACATCCCATGTCACCTGTCATGTCAGTATTGTCCTGTGTTATGGTGACACCTCGCACCGTCTTATTCCTTCTACTGTCTGCTGATGAGGTGTAGCACTGGAGTCACATGTTAGATACAAATAGGTCAATAGCCTTTGATCTTTCTATTAATGATTTCATTTTTATTGATACTTCGCATTTTATTTCTGACTTTTATATTTGCATTTATAGGCCTGATGAAAGGGGGAGGGGGTGTTTGGCCCCTGAAACGCATTGGCTGTTGTGTTTGGTAGTTTTAGGAACAATGAAATCACTTTGAACTCTTTGATGATCGGTATGGGGTGTATGTACGAGGCTGAAGTGACTTTCCATGGTGTCTTCGTCCCATCACAGCATTCCTCACCCAACGTTTCTGGGTGTTTTGGTGTGGTGACGGCCCAGCTCCTCTCTACTCTGAGCTTTGTGTACATAGCCTGAGGGGCTTTTCATGGTGTCCTTAGAAGGGGAGCCTCGTCCCATCACAGCGCTCATCTCACCCAACGTTTCTGGGTGTTTTGGTGTGGTGACGGCCCAGCTCCTCTCTGCTCTGAGTTCTGAGTACAAGTTCTGAGGGGCTTTTCATGGTGTCCTCGTAAGGGGAGCCTCGTCCCATCACAGCACTCCTCTCACCCAACGTTTCTGGGTGTTTTGGTGCGGTGACGGCCCAGCTCCTCTCTGCTTTAGGTGTGGCAGCTCTCATTCCTCTCTCCTCTATAATTACAATAATCTTTGTCTTTCTGCAGAACAGGCGATTCTCAGAGCCAGCCTGCCCAAACAAAAGCCTGGGATCACATTTCACCCAGGAATGTCTGGATTCCTGTGGGAATGGGTTAACCCCTGACCTGCCGTGGTCTTGTCCTCCAGCACTGGCCAGATTGCAGGTCTTCTCCCAGGATCAGTTTTCGTTTACTGAGCATTCTCCTTCCTGGATGGGGGGGGGGGGGGGGGAGGATCCTTTTCAATAAATGATGAGGGGGTGCTGTCACAGCAAAGTCCCAAGGTCAGGGAGACATTGCACATCACCTAGGAATGCTAGATGTATATAAGACATGCGTTAGCCACTTACAGTATTTTATCAGCCACCACGCCATGTTGGGAAAGAATTACTAGAGCTGAAGTTTAATCTTCTTCCTGCTACAGAGTCAGGAGTTCTGCTTTTCCACTGCAGGCTACTCAGCAATGATGATATGAACAGAAAAACAAGCGGTTTCCACTTTGCTTCGCTCTGCGCTGTATTCCGGCCTCACCGCTTTCATCATCAGGCAGCTGTCACTTCTCCTGTTGTACTGTCCATCTCATAAAATGTGTGTCATCTTCAGCTAGGAGTTTTTATTTACAGCAATAAACTGACTCAAAGTAACACCGAATCCCTTTAAAGTAGTGGATGCGTCATTGCGTAATCCACAACGGCCCATAAAGTGACTAGCGATTGGCCCAAAGTCCATGGACTTCGGACTATCACAGCTATATGAAGTTGCTGGACACCCCATTCCAGAACCATGGCCATTATTGTGGAGTTCACCCCCACCCTCACCCCCATGGCCATTAATATGGCGTTGACTCCCCATGGCCATTGATATGGCGTTGACTCCCCATGGCCATTGATATGGCGTTGACTCCCCCATGGCCATTGATATGGCGTTGACTCCCCCATGGCCATTGATATGGAGTTGACTCCCCGCGGCCATTGATATGGAGTTGACTCCCCATGGCCATTGATATGGAGTTGACTCCCCATGGCCATTGATATGGCGTTGACTTCCCCATGGCCATTGATATGGCGTTGACTTCCCCATGGCCATTGATATGGAGTTGACTCCCCGCGGCCATTGATATGGCGTTGACTCCCCGCGGCCATTGATATGGCGTTGACACCCCGCGGCCATTGATATGGCGTTGACTCCCCGCGGCCATTGATATGGCGTTGACTCCCCGTGGCCATTGATCTGGCGTTGACTCCCCGTGGCCATTGATCTGGCGTTGACTCCCCGTGGCCATTGATCTGGCGTTGACTCCCCGTGGCCATTGATCTGGCGTTGACTCCCCGTGGCCATTGATCTGGCGTTGACTCCCCGTGGCCATTGATCTGGCGTTGACTCCCCGTGGCCATTGATCTGGCGTTGACTCCCCGTGGCCATTGATCTGGCGTTGACTCCCCGTGGCCATTGATCTGGCGTTGACTCCCCGTGGCCATTGATCTGGCGTTGACTCCCCGTGGCCATTGATCTGGCGTTGACTCCCCGTGGCCATTGATCTGGCGTTGACTCCCCGTGGCCATTGATCTGGCGTTGACTCCCCGTGGCCATTGATCTGGCGTTGACTCCCCGTGGCCATTGATCTGGCGTTGACTCCCCGTGGCCATTGATCTGACGTTGACTCCCCGTGGCCATTGATCTGACGTTGACCCCCCGTGGCCATTGATATGGTGTTGACCCCCACGTTCATTCCCATGCCTGTTAATCTTGTGTTTCCCCCTCTAGAACATCCTTCACTCTTCTGGGAAGGCTTTCCACAAGATTTTGTAGGGTGTCTGTGGGAATGAATGCCCCATTTGTGAGGTCAGATAGTGATGTTCAATGAGAAGACCTGGCTTACTATGGGCATTGCTTTTCATCCCAAAGGTGTTCAGTATGGTTGAGGTCAGGGCTCTGTACAGGGCACTCGAGTTCCTCAACACCAAATTGGTCACACCATGTCTTTATGGAGCTGGCTTTGTACACAGGTAGTACCAGTCCTGGGCTCCATCGGGTCAGGAGGGGGGCCCAGAACCGGACCGACCCATTAACTACTATGTAGTTAGCTTGGCCTATTCAAAGCAGACAGCTATGCCTGCTAGTATTACACCCCCATCAGCTGCTGCTCTGAGATGTTCCCCAACCAATAGGGGGAAGGAACTTGCACAAGAGCATGCTGCCCTCAATAGAAAAATGGCTACCTCCAAGTGCAACCGCCTGAGTGGAGACCTCTCCCAAAGCTCCTGGGCATCAGTGAACACCAAGCTCTTCAACTGTGACAAATCCCTGGCCTTGGTGAGCATGGTGCTCCTCAACTGTGACAAATCCCTAGCCTTGGTGAGCACGGTGCTCTTCAAATGTGATAACTCCCTGGCCTGGGTGAGCACACAGCTCTTCAAATGTGATGACTCCCTGGCCTGGGTGAGCACGGTGCTCTTCAAATGTGACGAATCCCTGGTCTTGGTGAGCACGGTGCTCTTCAACTGTGACAAATCCCTGGTCTTGGTGATCACGGTGCTCTTCAACTGTGACAAATCCCTGGCCTTGGTGATCACGGTGCTCTTCAAATGTGATGAATCCCTTGCCTTGGTGAGCATGATGCTCTTCAAATGTGATGAATCCCTTGCCTTGGTGAGCATGATGCTCTTTAACTGTGACGAATCCCTGGCCTTGATGAGCACAGTGCCCTTCAACGGTGACAAATCCCTGACCTTGGTGGGCATGGTGCTCTTCAAATGTGACAAATCGCTGACCTTGGTGAGCATGGTACTCTTCAACTGTGATGATTCCCTGGCCTTGTTGAGCACAGTGTTCTTCAACTGGCAGCGTGCTTGTGGGGGGAAGACTAGGCGGTCCCAGGTGCAAACCATGTACACCAGCAGGCTTGCCCACTTGGACTTCTTTGGTGAGCCCAAGGAGTCGTTCAGTATTGTTCTGGGGGGGGGGGGGTGAGGTGTTAGGTAGCCTGAGGGAGGCCCCCATGATTAAATGACAAATGAACAAGAGACCTTCTAGTTGCAGTGATTTTGTTTATGCCTGTTCTTCTCTATGCTGACTATTCTATTTCTATTTTCAGGATAGCATCAAAACCTTACGACTGACTCTACGGGAGGAGCACTCCCCGGAGAGGACGGAGACCATCAAAGTGAAGGTGAGGACCCAGAGACTGGTGGGGGGCGGGGGGGGGGGATAGTAGGGGGAGGAGGTCTCTTTCTAAAAATATTGACGGTATGACGCATTCTGTGTCCTCTGCTGATGCCTGACTGATGACATCGTAGCCGTCTGTTGACATTTTTGTACAGTTTGTCACTGTCATCCAATCGGCCTATGGAGAGGCATCCAAATATATCTCCTGGTTTAAGTTACACGGGGACCCCCAGTGTAAACAGCTGTCACTAATTTTTGTTTATTTGGTATGTCTGCAGCCGGTGGGACGTGCCTTCGCTCTCATATCATCCCGACCAACCCGGAGCTCTCGGCCTCTGAACTCTGAACTAGTCAAGTCCAGTGATGGAGATGAAGAGATCATTAAGGTAATAATGACCCCCTTACACCTCCATACTAACCGGAAATCTCAGCACAAGGATGGTGGGAACCCTTTATAATGGTCACAGCAGGTGTGCAGACCCAGGAACTCAGCACAGGCATGGTGGGAATCCCTCATAATGGGCACAGCGGGTGTATAGACCTGGGATCTCAGCACAGGGATGGTGGGAACCCCCTCATAATGGGCACAGCAGGGGTGCAGACCCAGGAGCTCAGCACAGGGATGGTGGAAACCCATCATAATGTGCACAGCGGGTGTACAGACCCAGGAACTCAGCACAGGGATGGTGGGAACCCCTCGTAATGGGCACAGCAAGTGTACAGACCCGGGAACTCAGCACTGGGATGGTGGGAACCCCCCATAATGGGCAAAGCAGGTGTACAGACTCAGGAACTCAGCACAGGGATGATGGGAGCCCCTCATAATGGGCACAGCAGGTGTACAGACCCAGGAACTAAGCACAGGGATGGTGGGGACCCCTCATAATGGGCACAGCAGGTGTACAGACCCAGGAACTAAGCACAGGGATGGTGGGAACCACTCATAATGGGCACAGGAGGTGTACAGACCCGGGAACTGAGCACAGGGATGGTGGGGACCTCTCCTTTATAATTTTTTTAAGCTGTTCCCATCCTTGATGAGAGTTGAATTCCTCCTGCCCATCTCAATCAGACATGATAAATAGATTCTTGAAAGATCAGCGTGTCCCCTTCCTCTGTGTCATCTTCCCGGAATGTGGACCTGGGTGGAGGCCGCCTCCCCAGCCTCTAAATATGATCTGTGCGGATTACACTCTGCCTTGTACACAACAGGATATTTATAGTTCATGAGAGATTGATAACCAGGATAAAATATCACAGCTAATTTGCATCCCCTCCCCTGGCATTATTCTGCGTCTCTGGAACGCGGTTTGGTGTGGCGTGTTTACGCAGAAGCCTGCAACGTACGGGAAGGTGTCTTTGTTTACACGAGCCTTAAGGCTCTCCCTGTGCCTTCAAATGGGCTTATTTACAGAGTCACTGCCAGGAAAACCTTTTCCATTCTTCTGACCCCTCACCTGTGTGCTTGGTATTTGCAGACTGGGTGTGAATTTAATGATAATGTTTTATTAGCTTATATTTTGCCTTCCCTGGTCCCCCCCCCCCACGAAATTAACATTCTAATGAAGATTTTAAAACAAACGTTTTCATTCCATATCTTATTTTAGTCCTGGTGATGTCATCACTTGGTCGCCGTGCTTCTCTATGCAATGCAGACAGATCATGGCTGGTGAGAGGGGTCTGTTCCTGAAGACATCCCAGCACCTCACCTTAGTACTCCTCTCAAGAGCCCTCAGCCCTGAAGCATTGGGAGGAGTTATGCAAGTCTCAAAATGTCTTGATGGGTAGATGTCAGTCTGGAGGAGTGGGCGTTCCTAGGCAGGCTATATTTTAGTTGGTAACACCCACATGTGATGCTGAGCCTCCATGATTTAAAGAAACTGAAATCCAATGAATGAAAGGAGCTGGGCCAGGTCATTCAATTGGCACTTTTCCACTGCAAGTACCGGCTCGGCTCCACTTGGCCCTGCTTGGCTCTGTTTGGTTTTCCACTGCATGGTACGGTGTTGGAACGGTTTGGTACGGTTTGCTTTTCCACTAAAGTAAAGTGGGTGGGATAACAACGATTCTCTGACCAATCAGTGGCTAGTAGTGACAAACAGTCAAGGCTGCATGCAAAGGATTGTGGGATATGGTACCGGTACGGTCCTCTTGGAACCACAACTGAGGTGGTAAGCGAGCCGTACCGTTCGGTTCCATGCAGTGGAAAAGCGCCGTACCGTATCGATCCGCTCCAACACCGTACCATGCAGTGGAAAAGCGCAAAAGCGAGCCGACTCGTTGGGTTCCATGCAGTGGAAAAGCGCCGCCGTACCATACCGAACCGTTCCAACACTGTACCATGCAGTGGAAAAGCGCAAAAGCGAGCCGAACCATTCAGTTCCATGCAGTGGAAAAGCGCCAATTTTTGGTTGGGGTGGTGGGATGGGTGGTCTCACCAAGCCCTGTTCTTGCGGTTTGTCAAGGGTGCTAATTACGTATGGATAAAAACAAACTTAGAAGCTTTGACTAAAGTTGGATAAGTGTAGGCCATTTACACACAATTTTCCCAGGTTCACCATTTTTCTCAATTCAAATCTATTGATCGGGATCCTTAAAACCTAAAAATTGCATCCAATGACAACCTAGCATTGATACCAGATCTAACGAAGCTGTAATTCATCTCTTATGTCTTCACAGGTCTACCTCAAGGCCAAAGCGGAGAGCAAAGCCAACCACGAGTGGAACGTCAGCCAACTGAAGAACGAGGTCCGCCATATTCAGGAGGTGATGAAGCCATAAAAAGTCACCAACCGGCTGCTGGGGAAACTAAAGCCCCGTACACACGCATCGATTATTGGCCGGGAATTTTCGGCCAACGTCCAATCGGCCGATTTTCGGCTTGTTAGTATGATGCTTCCGACAACCGACTCCGACTTTTCGGCCGAAAAAAATCTGGTATGCAGGCTATAAAATTTTTGTTGGCCGTCAACACAATGGCCGATTTTCCTTCAGTTAGTACAGATTTCGGCAGACAAAAATCTGATGAGCAAGACTGGGCATGTTCAGAGAAGAAAAAACACACGGAAAGTAAACCAGCACATGAGATCACTTCTGAAGTAGATTTTTGTTGGCTGAGAAAATTTGTGTGCAGTCTAGGCGCATTCCAACCAACAAAACACCACTCTGGACAAAAGTCGGACGATCGGTCGGCCGATAAGCGTTGCGTGTGTACGAGGCATTAGAAGGACTAGGGGGCAGATAGAGGTTTATTTTGAGTTGAGAACGTAAGACATAATAGAGTAAACGGCTCAGTGGAAGCAGCTTTTACAAACGTAGATAATGGCTTTCAGGGCAATGCTATGTCTTTGGGAAGACAGAGGCAGTCTGTACTGGTCAGGATGGGTTTAATCACTTCCATTTCTACAAAAGTGACCGAATATTTCTGTCATGAAATGTTTTTTACCATAAACAAAACCCTCACCGATTCCCTTGTCACCAGAAGCTTTCCAATGCTTTCTATCCTGAGTGGAAGCAATCCTCTAACAGCTCGTTAATAATTCATCGTAACATTTTATAAATATATGATGCACTTAGTTCCTGCGTTTAAACCTTGTTAGTCATCCGGAGATTGGCGACTAATCTAATGGCTTGGGGGGGGTGTGGTGCATTGTGGGTAGTCATGCGCTCTTCAAACATTTAACAGCTTGTCTCGGCTTCTTTTAGGCGAGGACGTCTCTGAAGAATCTCAGAAAAGACATTGATAGCTCAAAACACAGGGAGGAGAAAAACCAGGTAAAACCTGTGAAGGCAAAGTTGGGTCAAGAGTAGAGTGAATCTGATTTGAAAAAGTTGGTGTCCAACGCATTGGGTGATCCAAATCCCGTCTTCTTTGGGGCTTCAGATAATAACGAAGGTGCTGTAGAGATAAACCTTGTTCTTGAGACACCCTGCAGAGGTAGTTTAGAGACATAGCATTGTCAGGGAAATCCTGTTAGCCGGCTGGCTTGGAAACATGTGCATGTTTCTGGACATAGGATCATGGCTAGGTGCACGTAGAACAGCGTGTGTCCATACGTGCAGACGCGGATGGAAGTCCACAGCCAGTATTGGCGCTAGACAGCCTACTTAAGGGAGGCTTTAGCTCAGTGTCAGTGCTGACTGGTTCTCAGCTTATGCCCATTGTTCTGACCTGTGTCCTGCATCAGATTCTTGTTCCTGACCCGGCTCTCCACTGACCTAATCTGACTTGATCTTGGATCTGTACCGCTGCTTACCAATTTCTGACGACTCTGATTTGGCTTCTAATTTTGTACTTCACTGCTGACCACAGCTACCTCTGTGATTCCGCTACTGTAAGTGATATGGCTCCAAACTTTCACTGACTGCCAGCTCTGGACACATCTAGAATCGGCTCCAGTCACCTATGTGTATGCCTGTTTTCTGCTCACCAGGGTCATTTGTGGACTTTGCCCTCGTGAATTTGCAGCTCAACCAAAGTTCCCCTTTAGCCTCTTTTGGTTCCCCTCATGGTGCTGCCATTCCCTGGCTGATGTTCTGCTGGGTCTTCCAAATCTGCATTTCCAGTCTGAGGTCCTGCCTTCAACCGCTACTGGCACTTGTGTTCCTCCTGATCTGGATCTTCCAAGTCTGCATCTCCAATCTGAAGTCCTACCATCATCATCTACCGGTACTCGTGTTCCTCCTGATCTGGATCTTCTAAGTTTGCATCTTCAGGTCAAGTTCCTGCCATCAACATCTACTGGCACTTGTTTTCCTCCTGATCTAGATCTTCCAAGTCTGCGTCTCCAGTCTAGGTCCTGCCATCAACATCTACTGGCACTTGTGTTCCTTCTGATCTGGGTCTTCCAAGACTGCGTCTCCAGTCCAGGTCCTGCCATTCATCAACTGGCACCCGCATTCCTCCTGATCTAGATCTTCCAAGTCTGCGTCTCCAGTCCAGGTCCTGCCATCAACATCTACTGGCACTTGTGTTCCTTCTAATCTGGGTCTTCCAAGTCTGCATCTCCAGTTCAGGCCCTGCAATCTGCATCTCCAGTCCAGGTCCTGCCATCAACATCAACTGGCACTCGTGTTCTTCCTGTCCCTCAACACTATTTGTTCTACTTCCAAGGGTGCTTAGGCCAAAGATACAAGACAGTCCACCCTCATCATTTCAGTCTCTTATCAGGTACAAGACAAGCAGTTTGGTGTAAGGCTTATATTCGCTTTCTCTAGGCAGTAAATTATTTTCTAAAGCCCTGAAGATGAGGAAGTTGGATTTCCTTCTGAAAAATGTTAGACACCAACCTTTTTTCTAAAATCAGATTGTCCCTCACAAGAAGTTAAATCATTTTTTGGGGCTAATTCATTTGTCTCATAATCTGCTCTCTTTGTGAAGGTCTTGCTGTCGGAACATCAAAATGGTGTTAGGCACTATGAGGAACCATGGTCAATGTCAAGAGACAGTGATGAGGTGAGAATTTAAAGCCATTTGCCACTTCAGTTCATGAGGATCCCAAACATTCTCATGCTTCTTTACACAGAACTCTGATCTGTGTTCCCTCAGGAATTTCCCTTGGATAATGGGAAGAACTTACGGGAGACTGCACAGAAGCTGTACGCCAAGCTCCAGGAGACTGAGAAGCAGCACAAGGCTGACCGCAGGTTGTTTGAGGTTAGTTCTCCTATGTTTTCAGTGTGACCCAATGCCAGCGCAATACCAGCTTGTTGGGCAAGTTTTGTGACTCTTTCTCTTGTGAACAGGAAAGGCTCAACCAGTGTCAGCAGGAGGCGGAGCAGAACAACCGAGCACGCAAGCAAGCGGAGGAAACGGCAGTTGAGCGTCAGCGAGAGGTGGAGGAGCTGAGGAGGCTGATGACCAATATGGAGATGGTAAGAGGGAAATATACAGGACGTTACAAACAGGAAATCAATATAGATAAGTTGCCTAAATTATGATGTTAAAAGGCAAACTGAATCACAATTGAGCTCCTGTAAGGATGTGAAAACAATAGAGCCAAGCAGACGTATACAGGATCGGTAAAGTGAATTGATTGTGGAGTTCAGCTCCTATAGTGCAATAGAACTGTTCTTACTTTACGCACTGTCCATCTTCTAAGGGTTGTTAGAGCCCCTGCTGAAGGTTAGTTCACTGACTGCTTGGTCTGTCTGTAGGAACACCAGGATTTGCTGAGCAAGATGCAAGAAAATGAGAAAGAGTTGGACGATCTAAGAGGACAGAAACAAGAAAATGGACCTCTACAAAACAAGTGAGTACTTTGCCTGTCATTAGAAGCTGGCGCTGTGGGCAGGCCAGAATCTGATTCTTATTTTGGAAGTAGTTAGGAAGGGTTAGAGCCCCTGTGGGGTGAATGACACCCAAGGTAGTAAAGCCTGGATGATAACGATGACCACCTAAGATCTGAAAACAGAGCTCCAGAATTTCCTGCCTCACAGGCTCTCCCTAATTATTCCGTTCTTGAATTTCAGGTGTCAGGAGCTGGAGAAGACCGTGGCCAACATGAAAGAGAAGATCCACCATCTGGATGATATGTTAAAGAGCCAACAGCGCAAAGTACGACAGATGATTGAGCAGGTACGTGCAAAGGATTCTGGCATATTCTGACCACAGTAATGTAGAATTGAACAGACATACAGTATATATTATATGGCCAATGTAAAAAACTATCAACCACACAAGTATACAGCCAGAAGTACTGGAGCCTTCTTCAAATAATTAAGCTCAGGGGTTTCCACTGATTGATCCCGTTAATACTCCATCATACAAATACATTTTAGACAGTTGTGTTCTTCCAACAGTTTGGGGAAGAACAGCTTGACTGTGCCCCTGTGTACAAATTCTGCTCCATAAAGACCTGGTTTGACCAGTTTCGTTTGGAGGAATTCAAGTGTCCTGCACAGAGCCCTGACCTCAACACCTTTGGATGAATTGGAACGTTTGCGAGCCAGGCCTTTTTTTAGCACCCAATGTGAGGCCCAACATGTGTGCCAGGACTTTTTTTTTTTTGTTCCCCAAGTGAGGCATAACATGTGAGCCAGGTGTTTTTTTTCTTGAGGCCCAACATGTAAGCCAGGTCCTTTTTTTTTTTTGGTGCCCAACGTGAGGCCCAACATGTAAGCCAGGTCCTTTTTTTTTTTTGGTGCCCAACGTGAGGCCCAACATGTAAGCCAGGTCCTTTTTTTTTGGTGCCCAACGTGAGGCCCAACATGTAAGCCAGGTCCTTTTTTTTTTTGGTGCCCAACGTGAGGCCCAACATGTAAGCCAGGTCCTTTTTTTTTGGTGCCCAACGTGAGGCCCAACATGTAAGCCAGGTCCTTTTTTTTTTGGTGCCCAACGTGAGGCCCCACATGTAAGCCAGGTCCTTTTTTTTTTTTTTGGTGCCCAACGTGAGGCCCAACATGTAAGCCAGGTCCTTTTATTTGGTGCCCAACGTGAGGCCCAACATGTAAGCCAGGTGTTTTTTTTTCTTGGTGCCCAACGTGAGGCCCAACATGTAAGCCAGGTCCTTTTTTTTTTTTTTTTTTTGGTGCCCAACGTGAGGCCCAACATGTAAGCCATATCTTCTCATCCAACATCACAAATCGGACAAATTTCCAGACACCCTCCACAATCTTGCGTAAAGCCTTCCCAGAGGGGTTGGAGGATGTTATTGTCACAAAGGAGGGCAACTACATTATAATGGCCATGGGTAAGGGGGTACAGCTTCCAATTTATGTCCCATCAATTTTGACTGAAATGTCCCAATAAGCTCATATAGACGTAATGGCCAGGTGTCCACAACCATTTTGCCACAAAGTGTATTCCAACAAAAGTTGCATGAGTATTTTTTTTTGTAAATGTAATGTGTAAATTGTACGTGTAACGTGTACACGTTGACGTGTAAATGTCTGAAATTGGACTTTGCACTGAGTTTCTGCACACCAGCTCAAAGGGGAATTCTGTCTCACAGTGGAAATGGCTGTTTTGTAAGCTGATGGACCGAAGGGAAAGATACTTAGGCACTAAGGGGGCTCAGGAAGGGTGTAACGAGTGTGGTTTTGATCCATAGTAAGGATGAGGCAGAGTAGTGACATGGAGTCTTAGGCTCCATGTACACGGGACGCTGGAAATGGCCGTTTAGGAGCAGTTGGGCGTTTTTTTTTAGAAGCCCCTGAACTCATCTACATTTTATCTTATCTGTCCATGTACACCAGGTCGTTTGCGGGCAGTTGCGTTCAGGGACTGTTTTTAGAACGCAATTACTTGCGTTCGAACGTGTGTTTCCCGGCGTTTCAAACGCAAAAACGCGTCCGAACGCGACCGAACGCGATGACCCGCGTTTGGCGTTCGCGTTTTTCCATTTTAAAGGGGAATAATTTTTTTGACCTCTAGGAACGGTTCTAAACGCAAACGCCCACTAAACGCGGGTACAAACGCGACCGAACGGACGTTTCAAACGTCCTAAAAATTCCAGCATTCAAAGGGACTTTTAACAACGTCCCGTGTACATGGATCCTAAGTGTGGACCAAAAAAAAAAATGTTGTCACTCCTCTATGCTGGAGATTGCTTTCGTGAGTGGTGCACAAGTTTCATTTCAGATATTAATCTAAAGGTCTTCTGTTGTGTCCACAGCTGCAGAACTCCCGGACTGCCGCACAGGAGAAGGACTCTCTCATCCAGGATCTAAGGGAGAAAGTCTCCTGGCTTCAGGCTGAGGTAAGAGACGGGCATGTAATGATCCCTCCATCGGATTTCTGTTAAGTCTTCTTCTCCAGAAAGTCTAATCCCATTATTTGTGACTCATAAGCCACGGTTCCTCCTTTGTCTGTTATGACAGCCCTGCCCAAATATCTCCTTTTTTTAATATGCTGTAGAATGACCTAATTCTTGTTTTGTTTTCTAGAACCTGGAACTACAAGACAAACTGGAACACTTTCTATCCACCCAACCGGGACACTCAACCCAGCTGCCAAGGGCCTACGCCAGACCCAACGTACACAATTTGTACGTAATATGAAAAACGATTCTTCTGTCTTTTGGTCTGCCAATCAGTTGCTTCTTCTTATTCCAGGCAGTAGTGGATGTGGTGATGGCAAAAAGAGACTTGCACTTGTGTCTGTTTTAAAGACCTTCTCGGTATCCACTTCTGTGAAATGTTGTACCAATCATTTAAATAAAAACAACGCTCACTAGAAATAAGCTAAATATGCTCTTAAAGTCAGAGTACAAAAAGTGTCCTTTCCAAAGTATTGAATGACTTTCCCAAGTCCAAAATAAGTCAGGCAACTCCAGTAATGTCCCCTCTGATGCTTCTTTGTGATGTTCCCCTTACGTCAGTGAGAAATCGCGAAAGAGAAAAATGTTATATATGGTGTAGTAAACTGTATTGTCAAAAGTATTGGGGCGCCTGCCGTTACATGCACATGAACTTTAATGGCATCCCAGTCTTGGTCTGTAGGGTTCAATATTGAGTTGCCCCCCCCCCCCCCCAGCAGCTATAACAGCTTCAACTCTTCTGGGAAGGCTGTCCATAAGGTTTAGGAGTGTCTATGGGAATGTTTGACCATTCTTCCAGAAGGACATTTGTGAGGTCAGGCACTGTTGTTGGATGAGAAGGCCCGGCTCACAGTCTCTGCTCTAATTGATCCCAAAGGTGTTCTATCGGGTTGAGGTCAGGACTCTGTGCAGGCCAGTCAAGTTCCTCCACCCCAAACTCGCTCATCCATGTTTTTACAGACCTTGCTTTGTGCACTGGTGCACAGTCATGTTGGAACAGGAAGGGGCCATCCCCAAACAGTTCCCACAAAGTTGCTACCATGAAATTGTCCAAAATGTCTTGGTATGCTGACGCCCTAAGAGTTCCCTTCATTGGAACTAAGGGGCCAAGCCCAACCCCTGAAAAACAACCCCCCCACCATAATCCCCCCTCCACCAAATGATTTGGACCAGTGCACAAAGCAAGGTCCATAAAGACATGGATGAGCGACTTTGGGGTGGAGGAACTTAACTGGCCTGCGCAGAGTCCTGACCTCAACCCGATAAAACACCTTTGGGATGAATTAGAGCAGAAAACATCAGTGCCTGACCTCACAAATGTGCTTCTGGAAAAATGGTCAAAAATTCCCATAGACACACTCCTAAACTTTGTGGACAGCCTTCCCAGAAGAGTTGAAGCTGTTAAGCTGCAAAGGGTGGGCCAACTCAATAGTAAACCCTACAGACTAGAATTGGGATGCCATTAGAGTTCATGTGCGTGTAAAGGCAGGTGTCCCAATACTTTTGACAATATAGTGTACTACACCATATATAGCATTTTTCTCTTTCGAGATTTCTCACTGACGTGATGGGAACATCACAAAGAAGCTTCCTCAGAGGGGACATTACTGGAGTTGCCTGACCTATTTTGGACTTGGGAAAGTCATTCAACCCTTTGGAAAGGACACTTTTTGTACTGGGACTTTAAGAGTATATTTAGCTTATTTCTAGTGAGCGCTGTTTTTATTTATATGTAATTTCCTCACTAGGATTGTGTGGTTCTTTCAGCTGCTGCTTTAGTCTTGAGGTAGATATTAATATAACCCCTGGTGTGCTGGTTTTTGTCTTAATAATGTAACAATCATTGTCCATCTTTTGTCACGTGTTAGACTTGTCCTGTAAAAATGTTGGAGTTGGAATCAACGGGGTGGCATTAGATCTGCAACTGAAATAATCAATTCCATTGGCCGCCTGAGTTGCAACCTCTTCCAGAAGCTTCCTTTTCTTAAAAACAGTTGTTGGGCTAGCCCAATGGTTCTCAAAGTTGGAAGTGCCATGGCATATTGAGGTGGGGGGGGGGGGGTGCGGGACTTGTCCAGCAGCACCACTATGTCAAGCTGCACTCACACACTCCACCACCAGAGGCGCTTAACCACATGGCACAACCCATCTCTTCATAAACACTAAGCCACTCTAACTTTGATTAGTGTTGGGGTGCATGGGAGAGAACTCGTTAGTGACCCAGGGAAGAGTAGCCAGTTCTCTCACCTCGAGACTGAGTAGTGCAATTTATGCAAAATAAGGCACTCCCTGTGTGGCTTGTATTTATCTCAACAGCTGTTAAGCAGGGAGGTGAAGTAAATGTGTGTGTGGGGGGGGGGGGGGGGGGGGGAGTTGTTTCTGAAGATAGCCTGCTCCCTTTAATGCAACAAAAAATGTGAGAGAAAAAAATGTGAAAGTCACATTCAAAACATTCAGGAACCTGTGCCCAACAAAGGCAAGCAAACGAAAAAAGACTAGTCACCAGTAAAGCCTGTGGCCTACCTGCAGCTAATCTTTTCCTCATTACTGAGTTACCATGTCTTGTTTCACAATGCGTTTCTGTGTGAAGGTTGGGTAGCAGGGTTATCCTTGCACTACAGGTCCTCATTGACAACTTCCTCTCCAGCAAGGAGAACAGTGACCAGCACGTAGCAACATCACCAAATCTCCAGAGACTATCAGACTTATTAGTAGGAAGATCCTTGCACTGCAGGTCCTCGGGTACAGCTTCTTCTCCAGCTAGGAGAAAATTGAGAAGTACAGGAGTGACATCACCAAATCTCACTCCAAATTTCCTGAGACTATGATGCTTAGAGGCAGGGAGAGCTTTGCATCACAGGTCCTCAGATGCAGCTTCTTCTCCAGCTAGGAGAACATTGAGAAGCACATTAGTGACATCACCAAATCTCATTCCAAATCTCCTGAGACTACGAGGCTGAAAGGCAGGGAAATCTCTGCACGACAGGTCCTCGGATACAGTTTCTTCTCCAGCTAAGAGAACATCGAGAAGCACATAAATGACATCCCCAAATCTCATTCCAAATCTCCTGAGACTACAAGGCTGAAAGGCAGGAAAATCTCTGCACGACAGGTCCTCGGATACAGTTTCTTCTCCAGCTAGGAGAACATTGAGAAGAGCAGTAGTGACATCACCAAATCTTACCCCAAATCTCCTGAGACTACGAGGCTTAGAAGCAGGGAGATGCTTGCACTACAGGTCCTCAAGTACAGTTTCCTCTCCAGCAAGGGGAACAGTGGGAGCAGTGACATCACCAAAATTCCTGAGACTACGAGGCTTAGAAGCAGGGAGATCCATGTAATATAGGTCCTCATGAACAGTTTCCTCTCCAGCAAGGAGAACAGTGACAGCAGTGACATCACCAAATCTCACTCCAAATTTCCTGAGACTATGATGCTTAGAGGCAGGGAGAGCTTTGCATCACAGGTCCTCAGATGCAGCTTCTCCAGCTAGGAGAACATTGAGAAGCACATTAGTGACATCCCCAAATCTCATTCCAAATCTCCTGAGACTACGAGGCTGAAAGGCAGGGAAATCTCTGCATGACAGGTCCTCGGATACAGTTTCTTCTCCAGCTAGGAGAACATTGAGAAGAACAGTAGTGACGTCACCAAATCTTACCCCAAATCTCCTGAGACTACGAGGCTTAGAAGCAGGGAGATCCTTGCACTACAGGTCCTTAAGTACAGTTTCCTCTCCAGCAAGGGGAACAGTGGGAGCAGTGACCTCACCAAATCTCACTCCAAAATTCCTGAGACTACGAGGCTTAGAAGCAGGGAGATCGGTGTAATATAGGTCCTCATGAACAGTTTCCTCTCCAGCAAGGAGAACAGTGACAGCAGTGACATCACCAAATCTCACTTCATAGCTCCTGAGACTACGAGGCTTAGAAGCAGGGAGATCCTTGCACTACAGGTCCTCAAGTACAGTTTCCTCTCCAGCAAGGGGAACAGTGGGAGCAGTGACATCACCAAAATTCCTGAGACTAGGAGGCTTAGAAGCAGGGAGATCCATGTAATATAGGTCCTCATGAACAGTTTCTTCTCCAGTAAGGAGAACAGTGACAGCAGGGACATCACCAAATCTCACTCCATAGCTCCTGAGACTATGAGGCTTAGAAGCAGGGAGATCCATGTAATATAGGTCCCTATGAACAGTTTCCTCTCCAGCAAGGAGAACAGTGACAGCAGTGACCTCACCAAATCTCACTCCAAATCTCCTGAGATTACGAGGCTTAGAAGCAGGGAGATCCTTGCACTACAGGTCCTCAAGTACAGTTTCCTCCCCAGCAAGGAGAAAAGTGGCAGCAGTGACATCACCAGATCTTACTCCAAATTTTTATAGGAGGCATTCAAGACAAAGAGGGAGCTTTTTCTTGGTAATGCATAAGCACAGTTACCATTTCTAGATGTTCTCTATAACATTCACTTTTTATGCATTAATATCTCAATAAATGTGTTTCTTTGAAGACCACATCTAATACTCGTTCTTTTTCTATAGCAAGCGAGTGTACCTTCCGGCTGGAGCAGGCAGGCCTCAGCCACTCATCAAGCTGGTAGAGACATGAGCTGAAAGTAGCGTGTGATGATGCCGGCATCTGTCGTGTTCCACGTGAGCAGCTGGTGGCCTGACGGAAAGGACTGTATGGATTGCTGTTAACCTTTGGAAGACTATCGCCTGGTAGAGCCTCTACTCTGTGGCTGTGCCCTTGAGTACGAGAAGAATTTACTCAACACTTGTAACCATCCTATAGACGATATTTTATATCTCAGTTGGTTTTAGGACTCCTCTAGTAAACGCATTCTTGTTAACGACCTTTCCTCTTCAGATACCTCCTACCTTGGGGGTAAGACTGAGCACCGTGGATGGACCTTCCGTGTTTGAATGCTGCATTCTGGGCGTTATGCAGCGGCAGGAAAACTTTGCCTTAAACTTATCAGCGAAACCAAAGATCCTTGAAAAAACACAATAAGCTGGAAGTCACCCAACACTGGGCAGCACCACATGGTCTTAAGTCTCTCTCCCTTAACAGATGATATTCATCTACACCTCAAGAGCTGAAATGCAAAGTCCTGACGTCATATAGAGCTGGGATTTTAACTACGTCTGTACTAGAGATGATTATCAGGAGTGATGGGGGAAGCCCCAGGGGAGCGTATGGAATGTCTTGTCCCTGTTTTGAGCCGCTAGATGTCTCGTTTTTGGGTGTTTCATAAAAGCACACGCCTCTGTCTGGCTTCGGCTCTGTACCCTGAAATACAGGTTATATCATTTGGTAAGGTTCCAGCATCTCCATTTGACTAAGCTCCCAGAGGCTCGGTACAAATGCCACATTTAAGCTCCATCTAGAATGTCACAGGTGCTTTTTTTTTTTTTTTTTTTTTTTTTTTTTTTTGGATACTAACTGAAGGAAAGGTAACACCCAAAACTGGGAGAGCCTCTAATGTTCCAGCACTTTGACTGTTAGCTATTACATTGTCTGCTGTGCCTTACCTAAGGGCGATTGTTCAGATCTCACTTCATAGGGCTCTTGTTGGTAGGAATTGGTGAGGGTCAGGCCAACAGTATGGCAATCTGGGGAACATATTTTAGCCTTGGCATCCTGTGGCTTTCCAGCTCTTGTGGAACTTCATGTCCCAACCTGCTTTCCTCTGCTTAGAATAGCATGATGGGAAATAAAACTTCCACCTCGGATGGGGATCCAAAGGCTGCTAGTTGTTGCTCATTCAGGAAAACCAAATACTTAGAGGGGGCCACTGAACATAAAACAAATAGGCCCTAATTTATGAAGCTCTGAAGTTACCTAGAACAGCCAATATCAACCAGGGTCCCGTGGAGCCCTAGGGTTTCTCAAGTGGTGGCTAGGGGTTCCCTGAGCTGTGGCTAGCTGACCTCCCACATAATGTGCCTGCATAGTTCAAGGTGCAACACCACTTGGCAGAGCCAGTGGCATGACTCCAAGTGTGGCATTCTGACCACCACTGTAAAGAGGGCATTCCTCCCACTGACCACCACCACGGGAAGGGACATTTTCCCAATGACCACCAATAGACTAATCTTAGTAGGGGGTTCCCTGAAAAATGAAAATTATTGCAAAAAGGCTGAGAAGGGCCAACTTATAGTGTGGTCACCACACTGTCTATTACATGGTGGCTCTCGGGGCTTTGCGTGTGCACATTGGTGTGCAGTGATGTGGCCAGCTCATGTCAACCGAGCAAGGTGAAGTCCTGATGCCACGTCCTCATTGAAGAGTGGCTGGCAAATGTGTCAATCAAGCTGAACATGCTGGTACTGCAGGTTCTAGGGCAGCCATTCTTAGCCAGGGTTCCGTAGAACCATAGGGACTCGCCAGACATTGATAGGGGTTCCTTAAACTGTGGCTGATTAGCCTCCCAAGTGATGGTGCCTCCGTAGTTTTGGGTCCACTCCAATGCCAATTGGCAGAACCTGCAACATGACACCAATGACCTTTTTTAGCATTCTGGCCACCAATGTAAGTGGGGCCTTCTTCCCACTGACCATTACTGTAAGGGGCACATTCTTCCCACTGACCACCAATGTAAGGTGGGAATTCTTCTCACTGACCATCAATGAAAGGTTGGCATTCCTCCCAATGACCACCAATGGAAGATGGGCATTCTTCCCACTGACGAGAACTGTAAGGGGCAAATTCTTCCCATTGACCACTAATGTAAGGTCGGCATTCTTCTCACTTTCTACCACTGAAAGGCTGGCATTGCTGCCTGTGACCACCAATGTATAAAGGGTATTCTTCCTACTGACCATTACTGTAAGGGGCACATTCTTCCCATTGACCACTAATGTAGATGGGCATTCTTCTCACTGTCTACTACTGAAAGGCTGGCATTACTACCTGTGACCACCAATGTATAATGGGTATTCTTCCTACTGACCATTACTGTAAGGGGCACATTCTTCCCATTGATTGACCACTAATGTAGATGGGCATTCATCCCACTGACCACCGTTGCAAAGTGGGCATTCCTCCCACTGACCCCCAAACCTTCGATGAATGAATTTTAACAGGCGTTCCCTCCAACCTAAAAACCTTTTTTAAGGATTCTTTTGGGGTAAGAACGTTGAGAAAGCGGTCCTAGGAGGACAACCCTAAGCCTACACCCATGCTAAAGCAGCGCTGCAACCTAAGCGCAACAGTGCCCAAGACAGAGGATACTGGCAGGATCAAGAGGTCAGAACATAAGAACCCTGCAATGAAAAGGATGAGACCCAGAATAGGTTACCATTTGCTACTTTTTTATTTTAGGGTTCTACCTGCCAATATGGCATGCAAACAAATAAGATTGGCTGAGAGGCCACTTTGGCATGCCTTTAGGCACTATTTAGCACTTTTTAGGGGATATTGAAGTTTGACGTATCGGAGCCTTTATGGCCTGGTTTATGAAAAAGAAGCCGTAGACCCATCTTTCGAGGAGAAGGTCATCCACATGGCTTGTTGGGTGAAGGAGGATGGGAAGGACGTAAATAGGCCAATATTTCAGGGCACTCAAAGGCCCAACAGAAATTGTTCATCGTAATGATCTAAGCCCTGAATCTCCATACTTTCTAAACAAAGGGCCAGTTTACTGCCCTTCAGACTTTTGGGGAGCCGCACTGTGACCATTGGGAGTAGAAGATGTGCTGGCATCAGTGGGATTAAAAAATGCCCCATCTTTGGTTTCAGTGCGAAAACGTTTCTCCCGTCACTGGGAGTAATTGTTTCCGATCATTGGTGTCATTGTTCCCAATGTTGGTCTCATTGGGAGGAATTATTCATCATTGTTGATGTCATTGGGCCCTACTGTTAGTGTCATTGGGAGGAATTGTCCCCATCGTTGGGGTTATTGGATCCCATTGTTGGTGTTATTGCGAGGAATTGTGCCCCATTGTTGGAGTCATTGGGAGTAACTGTACCCCATCATTGGGGTCATTGGCCCCATTGTTGGTTGCATTGGAAGGAATTTTGCCCTATCGTTGGTGTCACAGGGCCCCAATGTTGGGGTCATTGTGCCCCATTGTTTGTGTCAGTAGGAGGAATTGTGCCTCATTATTGGGGTCAATGAGCCCCATTGTTGGTGTCATTGGGAGGAATTGTGGCCCATCATTGATGTCATTGGCCTCAGTGTTGTTGTCATTGTGAGAAATTGTGCCCCATTTTTGGGGTCATTGGGAGGAACTGTGCCCCATCATTGGGCCCAATTGTTGGTGTCACTGGGAGGAATTTTGCCCCATTATTGGTGTCATTGGCCCCATTGTTTGTGTCATTAGGAGGAATTGTGCCCCATTGTTGGGGTCAATGAGCCCCATTGTTGGTGTCATTGGCCTCATTGTTGGTGTCAGTGAGAGGAATTGTGCCCAATTGTTGGGGTCTTTGGGCCCCATTGTTGGTGTAATTTGGAGGAATTGTTCCCCATTGTTGGTCTCATTGGGAGTATTTATCACCCATCGTTGGTGTCACTGGGCCCTATTGTTGGTGTCATTGGGAGGAATTGTCCCCATCGTTGGGGTCATTGGGCCCCATTGGTAATTGGGAGAAATTGTGCCCCATTGTCGGTGTCATTGGGAGGAATTGTTCCCCATTGTTGGTCTCATTGGGAGTAATTATCACCCATCGTTGGTGTCATTGGGAGGAATTGTCCCCATCATCGGGGTCATTGGGCCCCGTTGTTGGTGTCATTGGGAGGAATTGTGCCCCATCATTGTTATCATTGGGACCAATTGCTGGTGTCACTGGGAGGAATTGTGCCCCATCATTGGTGTCATTGGCCCCATTGTTGGTTGAATTTGAAGGAATTGTGCTCCATTGTTTGTCATTAGGAGGAATTGTGCCCCATTCACGTCAGTTAATGTAGTAGTGCCCCAAGGACTGGATAGAAGCAAGCAGAGGGCCACATCCGGCCTCGGGCTGCGATTTGGGGACCAATGATCTAAGTGAACTGGGAGAAGATCCTTTAGCACCCAAAGTGAGAAGTTCAAAGCTTCCACCAACCCCACCCCCTTCACATGAGTTGTGAACGGGCATAGGTGTCAGGTCTGGCCCATTTTTTGCAACGCCCCCCCCCCCCCCCCCCTACTGCAGAAGTGCCCAAGGCAACCACCTCTTCTACCTATGCCTTGGGCCTGCCAGAGCCAAAGCCACTCACTTGTTGTTTTAGGTTTAGTGGTCCCCGAGAGAAAAAGGGCTTTACGAATCATAGAGGACCTGAATCCTGCCATTTATACAATGCTGCTTTCCCAATCTTCTGCTATCTTTATACTGCTATGTAGGGTACTTGAAAAGCACTGCCCCCTGTATATACCCCCCTCCCCCCAATGGCTATGTATGTATTTATTGTGGGTCCTCCTGCTGTAATATAGATAGGAGTGTAGATAGTGTGAAATAAATTAATGATATTTAAAGAACTTTGTGGTGCTGCCTCCTGATTGGTGGAGAGTGATGGGAGAAATGGCGGAATGTCAGATTTGATGTGTTATAAATAGAGCCGTCTGTGTTGTGTGTGTGTGTGTGTGAACACGTGTTGTGTAATGTGCCGGGTGTATAAACGCCGGGGAACAAGTATGTGCATGACCGCAATGTGTGGGAAGCCAGGCTGAGCCGAGAGAGTTTCGTCTGTCACACACCCTGCATAATGAGGATGACGCACAGCACAACGATCCACCGGGGTCGGCTTATCGCACATCGGCCCCACAAAGCTTCTACCCCATAATGGAGACACATGGAGGGATTTCCCTGCAGTAGTTTGTGTCTCTGCCCCTCCCACAATGGTGAGATTTCCTCCAGTAGTTTGTGTCTCTGCCCCTCCCACAATGGTAAGATTTCCTCCAGTAGTTTGTGTCTCCCCCCACAATGGTGAGATTTCCCTACAGTAGTTTGTGTCTCTGCCCCTCCCACAATGGTGAGATTTCCCCACAGTAGTTTGTGTCTCTGCCCCTCCCACAATGGTGAGATTTCCCCACAGTAGTTTGTGTCTCTGCCCCTCCCACAATGGGGAGATTTCCAGCAGTAGTTTGTGTCTCTGCCCCTCCCACAATGGTGAGATTTCCTGCAGTAGTTTGTGTCTCTGCCCCTCCCACAATGGTGAGATTTCATCCAGTAGTTTGTGTCTCTGCCCCTCCCACAATGGGGAGATTTCCAGCAGTAGTTTGTGTCTCTGCCCCTCCCACAATGGTGAGATTTCCCTATAGTAGTTTGTGTCTCTGCCCCTCCCACAATGGGGAGATTTCCAGCAGTAGTTTGTGTCTCTGCCCCTCCCACAATGGTGAGATTTCCCTGCAGTAGTTTGTGTCTCTGCCCCTCCCACAATGGTGAGATTTCCCTGCAGTAGTTTGTGTCTCTGCCCCTCCCACAATGGTGAGATTTCCCTGCAGTAGTTTGTGTCTCTGCCCCTCCCACAATGGTGAGATTTCCCTGCAGTAGTTTGTGTCTCTGCCCCTCCCACAATGGTGAGATTTCCTTTAAAGCGGAGTTCCGGGCACAAAATCAGTATTTTTTTTTTGTGCCCGGAACTCCGCTAGCTACACATAACCTGAAAAGGAATTGGATAGTTATTTTTTTTTTTTTTTTGTACACTCACCTTGTAATCGAAGATCGTAAATACTCACCTCAGGGTACTTCCTCCTCCAGCGCCGCGGCTCACCCCGTCACTTCCTGCCTCGCGATGATTCCTGGGAGCTGAACGTCATCGCTCCCAGGAATCAATGCGACGGCACCGGCCCTGCACGTCACTTCCGGGTGACGCCGCATTCCCCTGCTAAACAGCTTCTGGGCATGCCCAGAAGCTGTTTAGGAATGCGGCGCCGCACCGGAAGTGACGAGAGGGGCCGGTGCGGCGCATTCTGGGAGAAGAAGATGCGGAAGAAGACACCGAAGAGGACCGCGCCGGCTTCAGCTGCCCACAAGAGAGATGGAAACGCTGTGGAAGAAATTTTCAAAGTAAGTATTTCTTCTTGCAGGTAAGTGCGAACCGGGACAGATCAGAGGCTAGCCATTGTGGAATGTGCTAGCCCTGACTGTCCCGGGGGTATGTTCATCAAAAAATGAGATCTGTGCCCGGAACTCCGCTTTAAGTAGACTTAACACACCAGGGACTTCTGTAGGCAATCACTTTTCCCCGATGGCAGCTTGTGATCTGATTGGCCAGAAATCAGGCAGAACTGAATTGTCAGTTTTAGGTGGATTTGGCTTTATAATGATCGGTATGATGGAGAGGTCACATGATCACCCCCCTAGTACTGCTGCCTGCAGCTAAATGGCTGACAACATTGAAACAATGTTCCAAGCCAGTCTGAACTGAAAAGCTTGCACTCAAATCCTGTTTATTCCTTCTGTGGATGGATTTGAGAAGCATACAGGGTACTGTAATCACCCCGGGGGCAGGGAGTGCGCAGATCAAAGAACTGTGCTGGGTGTACCCATAGGAGAGACCTAATTAAATACAGCTCCCCCACTTGTCTGATGTATACCATATTACAGTACTCGGAATGCTCCCCCTGCTGGTTGTCTGAGGTATATCACCTTACAGTACTCAGAATAGTCCCCCTGTTGTCTGAGGTATAGCACCTTACAATACTCAGAATGGCCCCCTGCTGGTTGTCTAAGGTGTGGCACCTTACAGTACTCAGAATGCTCCCCCTGCTGGCTGCACCTTACAGAACTCAGACTAGTCCCCTGCTGGTTGTCTGAGGTATAGCACCTTACAATACTCAGAATTGCCCCCTGCTGGTTGTCTGAGGGATAGCACCTTACAATACTCAGAACAGCCCCCTGCTGGTTGTCTGAGGTATACCACCTTAAAGTACTCAGAATGGCCCCCTGCTGTTTGTCTGAGGTATAGCACCTTACTTTACTCAGAATGTTCCCCCTGCTGTTTGTCTGAGGTATAGCACCTTACAGTACTCAGAATGCTCCCCCTGCTTGTTGTCGGAGGTATAGCACCTTGCAGTACTCAGAATGGTCCCCTGCTGTTTGTCTGAGGTATAGCACCTTACAATACTCAGATTAGCCCCCTGCTTGTTGTCTGAGGTATACCACCTTACAGTACTCAGAATGGTCCCCCTGCTGGTTGTCTGAGGTATACCACCTTACAGTACTCAGAATGTTCCCCCCTGCTGGTTGTCTGAGGTATATCACCTTACAGTACTCAGGATCGCCCCCTTGCTTGTTGTCGGAGGTATAGCACCTTACAGTACTCAGGATCGTCCCCTTGCTTGTTGTCTGAGGTATAGCACCTTACAATACTCAGATTAGCCCCCTGCTGGTTGTCTGAGGTATAGCACCTTACAGTACTCAGAATGGTCCCCCTGCTGGTTGTCTGAGGTATAGCACCTTACAGTACTCAGAATGGTCCCCCTGCTGGTTGTCTGAGGTATACCACCTTACAGTACTCAGAATGGTCCCCTGCTGGTTGTCTAAGGTATAGCGCCTTACAGTACTCAGAATGTTCCCCCCTGCTGGTTGTCTGAGGTATATCACCTTACAGTACTCAGGATCGTCCCCTTGCTTGTTGTCGGAGGTATAGCACCTTACAGTACTCAGGATCGTCCCCTTGCTTGTTGTCGGAGGTATAGCACCATACAGTACTCAGGATCGCCCCCTTGCTTGTTGTTGGAGGTATAGCACCTTACAGTACTCAGAATGTTCTCCCTGCTTGTTGTCTAAGGTATAGCACCTTACAATACTCAGAATGGCCCCCCTGCTTGATGTCTAAGGTTTGGAACCTTACAATACTCAGAATGGCCCCCTGCTTGTTGTCTGAGGTATAGCACCTTACAATACTCAGAATGGTCCCCTGCTGGTTGTCTAAGGTTTGGCACCTTACAGTACTCAGAATGTTCCCCCTGCTTGTTGTCTAAGGTTTGGCACCTTACAATACTCAAATTAGCCCCCTGCTGGTTGTCTGAGGTATACCACCTTACAGTACTCAGAATGGTCCCCTGCTGGTTGTCTAAGGTATAGCGCCTTACAGTACTCAGAATAGTTCCCTGCTGGTTGTCAGAGCTATACCACCTTAAGGTACTCAATGGTCCTCTTGTTAGTTGTCTGAGGTATAGCGCCTTACTTTACTCAGAATGCTCCCCCTGCTGTTTGTCTGAAATATAGCACCTTACAGTACTCAGAATGCTCCCCCTGCT
Organism: Pelophylax lessonae; assembly: GCF_965119305.1. NCBI lineage: Eukaryota > Metazoa > Chordata > Amphibia > Anura > Ranidae > Pelophylax > Pelophylax lessonae. Next base: position 4,402,494 of record NC_138780.1, read on the forward strand.
GGTTGTCTGAGGTATAGCACCTTACAGTAATCAGAATGCTCCCCCTGCTGGCTGTCTGAGGTATAGTATCCCAGGTTTAAGCATGGCTCCTTTATTTCCCAGCATCCTATGCAGCCACGTTTTCATACAGGGATGCTGTATCTCCCTACACTGTATGCATCAATAGAAACACACAGCCCCATAGCATAGGAAGGCAAGGCATTCCCTCCCATTCCTCCATCTCTTCTCCAGACTGCACTGTCCACTGTAAAATCCTCCCTCTGAAGACTGGAAGTTCAGGGAAGCAGCACTAAGAGACCAGGGGCCAGCAGCAGTGAAAGATGTGAACTGCAGGTGCTGGGGGAAGAATTTTAGCATTTTACTGGAGATTGTTTATTTTATTATGCTCAGTGAGCGGAGGGCTGAATACAACTTTTTGCATAAAAGAGCTACAAATGTATGCGTCTGGCAGTTAGCTGCACGGGGCCCGTAAATGGGCATTTCTGATATATTTTTGTGGTTCTCTGAGATGGAAATAGTTTGGTGGAGCTCCGGCCACACCACCCAATGTATATAAGCTATATGTACAACACCCTGAAAAACAACGCACTGCTCCCCGCCCTGCCCAGGAATGCTTCATATCGGACTCTGCACACACCTCCTATTCAGGAATAGGTTCATAATGGAGGTCACAGGGTTGGTGCACATTGGACCCGCTATCAGGAAGATAATAAAGGGGTTATCTATATGAGGGAAGGGATTGGGGCCTTCCAGTATACAGTATGGGAGGAATGCCTGACACTTTCAAGGGCACAATAGCGCCGCAAGAAAACCTACCGGCCAATAAAAAGAAGACAGGTTAGAACCGCTGTCCGTTTTACTTCTCATTTTCTGTTCTGGGGATGCAACAGGAATTTAGAGGTTCATTTCCTGCCCTGGAGACCCAAAAGGAAGTTAGGGGGTAATTTCCTGTCCTGGGGATACAACAGGAAGTTAGAGGCTTATTTCTTGACCTTCAAATCCAACAGGAAGTTAGAAGTTCCTTTCCTGCCTTGGAGACACAACAGGAAATAGGTCATTTCCTGTCCTAGGGATGCAACAGTAAGTTAGGGGTTAATTTACTGTCCTGGGGATGCAACAGGAAGTTAGAGGGTCATTTCCTTCCCTGCAGACTCAACAGGAAGTTGGAGATTAATTTCCTGCCCTGGAGACCCAATGGGAAGTTAGGGGTTCATTTCCTGTCCTGGGGGATGCAGCAGTAAGTTAGAGGTTCATTTCCTGTCTGCCCTAGAGACACACCAGTAAGTTAGAGGTTCAATTTCTGCCCTAGAGACACAAAAGGAAGTTAGGGGTTCCTTGGCAGCCCTGGAGACCCAACAGGAAGTTAGGGGTTCCTTTCCTGCCTATGAGACACAATAGGAAGTTAGGGATTCCTTTCCTTCCCCGGGGACACAACAAGAAAGGTTTCCTGCCCCAAGGAAACAACAGGAAGTTAGAGGTTAATTTCCTACCCTGGAGACACCAGGAAGTTAAGGGTTCCTTTCCTGCCCTGGAGACACAACAGGAAGTTAGAGGTTTATTTCCTGCTCTAGAAACCAAAGCGGAATAGGGATGCAACAGGAAGTTAGAGGTTAACTTCCTACCCTTGAGACACTCCTGGAAGTTAGGGGTTCCTTTCCTGCCTGGAGACACAACAAGAGGTTAAAGGTTCCTTTCCTGCCCCGAGGAAACAGGAAGTTAGAGGTTAATTTCCTACCCTGAAGACACCAGGAAGTTAAGGGTTCCTTTCCTGCCCCGGAGACACAACAGGAAGTTAGAGGTTCATTTCCTACCCTAGAAACCAAACAGGAATGGGGATGCAACAGGAAGTTAGAGGGTAATTTCCTACCCTGGAGACTTAATAAGAAGTTAAGGGGTTCCTTTCCTATCACGGAGACACAACAGGAGGTTAGGGGTTCCTTTCCTATCACGGAGACACAACAGGAGGTTAGGGGTTCCTTTCCTGTCACGGAGACACAACAGGAGGTTAGAGACAACTGTACATTTTTGGATTGTCCGTCCATCGCTTTCCCTTCCGATGACAATGGTCAGAGGGGATGACTCTTACAGATACAGACAGTAATACAAAACTGAATCAGAGATTGAAGATTAATTGTCCGGATACAAATTTATTCTGATGTAAAATCAGTTGAAAGATTGTACAAGAAACCAACGCGTTTCAGTGCCCGACACTCACCCTCTTCCTCAGGTCTAAGAAAGCACATCAAAATAATACTAGGCCTGGATCCCCGCTCTTCTGCTGTAGGCTCACTGGAATGTTCCTCCTCAGCAGAAAAGTCTATTAAATCCCCAGCCTCTGGAATTGCTGAATGTCCAGGGCACAGGCTGGTGGCACTCGGGCCCAGTGCCAAGACTTTGGCGGTTGATTTATCATCCATATCATCCTATGATGGAAAGTCAATTAAATCTGTGATCCGTGGATGGGGAATGAAGATGGCTTCCCCTTCTCCTATACCTTTATCCAGTGGCTGGATTCCTCCATCCAATCTCGTCCTGTGCAGAAACAGGTTCATCAAGGTGAGTCAGCACTTGCTGCATCCACCATAAGACCTCCGCATCCAAGACCGTGGGTGCAGGTGAGCAAAGCACACTATTACTGTGTCACATTGTCCATTCTTCAGTCAGGATTTCTGGACTGTCCGCCAGTGCTGTATTTTGGCCTAGGCCAACAAGGCCCAGGCCTAGGGCAGCACTTTGCAGGGGGCAGCAAAAAAGCCACCCCCACCACCTGAGACTCTATTGGCCACTGGTTGCTAGAACCACCTCTCTCACCCCGCTCTCTCTCTTACTCACCCCCCCTTCTCACTCTATAACCCCTCCTCTCTCTCTCCCTCCCTCTCTCTTTCTCACCCCCTCTCTCTCTATCATCCCCCTCTCTCTCTCTCGCTCTCATCCCCCTCTCTCTCCCCCCTCTTACTCTCTCTCTCATCCCCACTCTGGCTCTCTTTCATCCCCCTCTCTCTTGCTTGCTCATCCCCCCTGTCTCTCTCTTCGATTCCCCCCCTCTCTCTCTCTCTCTCACCCCCCACTCTCTCTCTCATCCCCCCTCTCTTTCCCTCCCTAACCCAATCCCTCTCTCTCTCTTTCATCCCCCCCTCTCTCCCTCCCTCACCCACCCACCCCCCCTCTCTCTCTCCCTCACCCACACTCTCTCTCCCACCCCCTCACCCCCCCTCTTATGAGATTTCAGGGGTTCATGCTGGGACTTGTAGTCCTTCAATTTTGGAGGAAGACACATCCGTTAAAAAAAGGAGCGGGGAAAATGTACATGGGGAGGGCGGACAGCCTCTCTAATAACAGCCCCGGGCCGCCATAGCAAAAGCCTTCCGTTGTGCTGTTGTCCGCTGTCCATGGGCACACTTGGGTTACATACCAGCGGAGGGCTCTGTAGCTCTCGCCCAATCGTATCTCCTCCTGGACCAGCCTGCTTAACTCAGCTTTCCATTACTTTTGTCCCCAAAAACACCATTCAATTTTCGTACAGAGACCAGTACCTTTCCTGGAAGGAGGGGAGGATTTTTCCCTGGTGTCGCTGCTCATAGGCTAGTGCTTCCTTCCAGAGTTCCCAGCGAATTACATCGTACCATCCTAGCAGGACCTTCTCTGACACTGGTCCCCTGTGCTGTATCCGCATCTCTCGTAAACCTCCTTCCGAATTCCTCTTCCATGGCAGCTGATATCTGTACCTCTCCTCTTCTGCTATCCGGACCTTGGATCCCGGTGGAGGTTTGGATGCCCCAGACTGCAGGAAGCATCCCGCCGCTTGCCACCAATGTAACGGAACCGCAACCCACACTGTACTTGTGGACTTCCGTCAGTATACGGCTTCCTCACAGTCGTGAACATAGATATCAGATTTTCCCAGCCTCCCCCCATACAAAGCTAGCCGACAACTTAGCTTGTGCTAGAATCTTCTCCTTTTATTGAACAGTTTCACTCTCAATTTATACACACATGAGCACATCCCCCTTCCTGATCAGATTATCACACACAGGTCAGGGGTTGCCTGATTACATTATCATATGCAGATGAAATTGTATACAGAAATAGAATTAACCTGAACTAATTATCTAGCCATCTGGACAGAACAAATATGTGAGTTCATTAAAATGTAACAATGGAACAGACAGGCAGACTTAACATAATACACATCTCACCTCAATACAACAATAGGGAGACCCTGTCTCTGACATTGAAGTTCAATACACATTATCATAAGTGTAAACACAGACCCCCATTTGAAGCAATCCAAACCATTAAGTATTTGTCTTTCACTCCCAGTGACGGTGAGTACCGTCACACTTGGTAACACAACTTGCTAATCGGCCAATCACATGGCAGCAACTCAATGCATTTAGGCATCTAGATGTGGTGAAGACGACTTGCTGAGGTTCAAACGGAGCATCAGAATGGGGAAGAAAGGGGATTGAAGTGACTTTGAACGTGGCATGGCTGTTGGTGGCAGAGCGGCTGGTCTGAGTATTTCTGTGATTTTCACACACAACCATCTCTCGGGATTACAGAGAATGGTGGGAAAAAGAGAAAATATCCAGTGAGCGGCAGTTGTGTGGAGGAAAATGCCTTGTTGAGGTCACAGGTCAGAGGACAATGGGCAGACTGGTTCCAGATAATAGAAAGGCAACAGTAACTCAAATAACCACTCGTTACTCGTAACGGTTGGGGCTGGTGGTGGTGGTGTAATGGTGTGGGGGAGGAGGGGGGGTAACAGTTGGGGCTGGTGGTGGTGGTTTAATGGTGTGGGGGAGGAGGGGGGTAACGGTGTGGAGGTCTTGGCACACTTTGGACCCCTTAGTACCAATTGAGCATGGTTTACACACCACGGCCTACCTGAGTATTGTTGCTGACCATGTCCATCCCTTTATGACTACAGTGTCCCCATCTTCTGATGGCTCCTCCCAGCAGGATAATGCACCATGTCACAAAGCTCCAATCATCTCACCACTGGTTTCTTCACCATGACAATGAGGTCACTGTCCTCCAATGGTCTCCACACTCCCCACATCTCATCCGATAGAGCACCTTTGGGATGTGGTGGAACAGGAGATTGGCATCATGGATGTGCAGCCGACAAATCGGCAGCAACTGCGTGATGCTGTCATGTCACTATGGAGCAAAATCTCTGAGGAAAGTTTCCCGCACCTTGTTGTATCTATGCCACCAAGAATGAAGGCAAAAGGGGGTCCAACCCGCTACTAGCAAGGTGTAGTAAAGTGGCCGGTGAATGTATATACATTGCAGGGACTGTAACAAACTTTGGGGTCAATTCACTAAGAGTTAAATATCAGCAAATAAAATGCGGTAAAATAACGCAAGCGATAAGAATTTAGCGTTAAATACAGTGGCGGCTGGTGCATATGGGTCGCAGGGGCGCCGCGCCCCCTATCCATGCGTTCGCTACCCCTAATCTACATGCAGGGCGCCGGACGCATGGACTTCAATGAGCCTTTTTCTTTGTTTTTTAGCCATGTAATTACAGCCAGAGGCTCTAATAGGCTGAAAGAAAAGGGTGGGCTCGGGGCGCAGAGCACTGCGCCCCGAGCCCACCCAGTTGTGTGACACAAGCGAATGATAATTTGTTATTGTCAGACGGATCCTCCTCCTGGCCAATCAGGAAGCAGGTTCTGAGACCCGTTTACCGATTGGCTGAAAGGAGAAGCCATGCCATTGGACATGGAGGAGGAGGAGACGCAGAAGACGGGGAATAAGCCGCCACCGCCGCTCGCCTGCTGCAGATGGGTGACTGAACCGGGGGGGGTCCTGTACTGTAATGCTGTGTGTACTGTGTGCAGCCTGGTGTGGTATGGGGTGGGGAGGGGGTGTATGGTGCAGTCCGTCTGCTGCCCCCCCCGGCCCATGGAGCGCCAGCCGCCACTGGTTAAATAACAAATACGCTATTTTTTTTGATTGTTCGGTAACTACCGCTTTTTCTAATGTGGTAATTTATTACATGTGTCGGTGGTTAACCGGTTCCGGACAGGCAGCCCCTCCTTCATTAAAGGGGAAAACCTTCCGGTCCAGAAGTGGTTAATAACATTCCGTTACAGTATGACGTCTGTTGCAGTTGTATATGCTGGAGTATTATTTATTTATTTTTTTCCCCATGAAAGCGGGAGTTGCCCTTTAAGAGTTTTTGCAGCTTAATTAATTATGCAGAAATGACACCACTAAAAGACTTACAGAAGACTGCAAAAAATCACAATAGTAGTGGATGAAGAGGTCAATTCAGCAGCTGATTGGCTAAAAACAAATGAGACCAATTGCTTCTCCACCTCTGATGGGACAGCGCCATCTGCTGGCAGCTCAATGTACTGACACAGGACTGGCAGGTTATATAAAGAATTGCTTGTCAAGGAGTGACTTACCTCATGGGATCCAACCGTCAGCTTCCAGGAGCAGAACCTGCACAGAGGAGTTCATGGGAGGTTAGGAGGTCTTTTTGGATTCTGAACTCAATGTAAACCTCTCACCACCCCTCCCTGGTAAAAATAACCCTTTGAAGCAAACTTTGGCAAAACAGTAGCGTCATTCCTTGCTCCAAGCATGTCCCACAAACCCCCCCCCCCCCCCCGATAAGCTACTACCAACCTTTACAAGTGTCAGTGGTGGCCGGTGCTCCATGGGCCAGGGGGGGGCGGCAGATGGACTGCACCATACACCCCCACCAGGCCACACACTAGGACCACGGACCCCCCCCCCAGGACCCCGGACCCCCCCCCCACGGCTCACTCACCCTCAGCGGCTGCGGCAGCAGCTTCAGCGTTGGCTTCTTCCCCCTCAGTAGAAGCGTCTCCTCCCCCCATGCCCAATGGCATGGCTTCTACTTTTGGCCAATCAGGAAACAAGTCTCAGGACCCGCTTACTGATTGGCCAGGAGGAGGATCCGTGTGACAATAGCGAATATTCATTCGCTATTGTCACACAAGTGGTTGGGCTCGGGGCGCACTGCTCTGCGCCCTGAGCCCACCTTTTTTTTTTTTTTTTAGCCTGTGAGAGCCTCTGGCTCTAGTCACATGGCTAACAAAAAAAAAAAAAAAGCCCTATTGAAGTCAACGCGTCTGGCGCCCCGAGCCCACCCTTTTTTAGCCTATTAGAGCCTCTGGCTCTAGTCACATGGCTAAAAAAAAAGCAAAAAAAAAACCCCCATTGAACTCCATGCGTCTGGCGCCCTGAGCCCACCCTTTTTTTAGCCTATTAGAGCCTCTGGCTCTAGTCACATGGCTAAAAAGAAAAAAAAAAGCCCCATTGATCTCCATGCGTCCGGCGCCCCTAATGTAGATTAGGGGGCCGGACGCATGGATGGGGGGGCGGCGCCCATGCGCCCCCAATACACCAGCCACCACTGGTCAGTGCTGACATAAGTCCCCATCACACAACCCAACTATTTGAGGTGGGAATGCCTTGCAATAGTTTGCTAGTGAGGGGGGTATTTTTCCTTAGGCTGCTTAAAAAATAATAGGTAAGTAGGTGTTGCCTCCGTCCCTGTATGTGCTATTAGGGGTTTTTTTGGTGCCTCAGGCCAAGAGGGGCCAACGCTTTGAGAAAGGCTCCAAGTGAGCCGAAACGCGTCAGCAATAGGATTCTCCTAAGGGACCAATGTCCCACTCAATATCTGTGGAAATCCTATCCAAAAAGTCACTTTTTTCACTACTGTCACTGATTCATCTCTGAATCAACTTCTTTATTTCTTCCTTCACACCGGGGTCTTTACCCCCAAGCACCTTGTTCACCTATATATGTTGTCTCTTTTACAATATATGGATTTACATTGTTGTAAATAAAATTTTGTTTTATTTGAAATGGAACATTACCTATCATATATTCATATACTTGTTTCTATATTTATGCACTTGCCCTTAAAGTCCCAATCCCTCTTGGCCTGAGGCACCAAAAAACCCCCTAATAGTTTGCTAGTGAATTGCATTGTGGAAAACAGCAGGGGGGGGAGGGGAGTCGTATTTAGTTTGCTGTGACCAGCTTGGTGTGGAGGAACTTGAGTGTTCTGTACAGAGCCCTGACCTCAACCCTATTGAACACCTTTGGGAATTATTTGAAATGCTGATTTTGAGCCAGGATCAGTTTTTTTGGTGCCCAATGTGAGGCCGGATGTGTGAGCCAGGTCTTCTCATCTATCGTCAGTACCAGGCCTCACAAATTCCCACAGACACCCTCCAAAAATTTGTGGAAAGTCTTCCTAGAAGAGTGGAGGATGGTATATTCACAAAGGAGGCAACCCTAAGACCAGGAGGGGAGGGGAGGTAGGAGGGAAGGGGGTATGGGGCTCCATATTATTATCCATGGCTTTGGAATGGGATGTCCATCAAACTCAATGGTCAATGGTGTGATGGTCAATGGTGTGATGGTCAATGGTGTGATGGTCAATGGTGTGATGGTCAATGGTGTGATGGACAATGGTGTGACGGTCAATGGTGTGATGGACAATGGTGTGATGGTCAATGGTGTGATGGACAATGGTGTGATGGTCAATGGTGTGATGGACAATGGTGTGATGGTCAATGGTGTGATGGACAATGGTGTGATGGTCAATGGTGTGATGGACAATGGTGTGATGGACAATGGTGTGACGGTCAATGGTGTGATGGTCAATGGTGTGACGGTCAATGGTGTGATGGTCAATGGTGTGATGGTCAATGGTGTGATGGACAATGGTGTGATGGTCAATGGTGTGATGGTCAATGGTGTGATGGTCAATGGTGTGATGGTCAATGGTGTGATGGTGTGATGGTCAATGGTGTGATGGTCAATGGTGTGACGGTCAATGGTGTGATGGACAATGGTGTGATGGTCAATGGTGTGATGGACAATGGTGTGACGGTCAATGGTGTGACGGTCAATGGTGTGATGGTCAATGGTGTGACGGTCAATGGTGTGATGGTCAATGGTGTGATGGTCAATGGTGTGATGGACAATGGTGTGATGGTCAATGGTGTGATGGTCAATGGTGTGATGGTCAATGGTGTGATGGTCAATGGTGTGATGGTGTGATGGTCAATGGTGTGATGGTCAATGGTGTGATGGACAATGGTGTGATGGTCAATGGTGTGATGGACAATGGTGTGATGGTCAGGTGCCCACAAATATACTATAGATATATTTTTTTTCTTCTTATCAGGATAGATAATACATTTAGCAATTAATTTCTGCATACTACGGATATCAAACCTCCATATTGGATACATAATATATACTGTATATCAAAAGAACAACCCTATGAGATTCAAAGCTGAACAGAAGAAACAAAATAAGAAGCGTTTCCGATGTCCCCACTCTTTTTCAGGGGTATGGGAGTAAAATGTGACAATTTTTAGTCACTTTAATACACGGAAAAGGAAATGCGTCATCTTCACAGTTGCTAAGTAACCAGTTGGATATGTTGCAATCAGTTGTATATATAACACATTAACCCATCATAAACCTAAACTACGTATCTAGTACTGTAGATACATCAGGAGAGATAGGGATCCAATGCGCCCACCAAAAACGCAAAGGTATCGTCAATGTAACGTCACCACAATATACAGTGCTCAGTGAACCCCCTGTCCTGTGACTGGACTCCTCCTGAACACTCCCTTTCCTGTCATTGGGCCCCCCCCCCAATCCTGTGATTGTACTCCCCCTAAACACCCCCAGTCCTGTGATTGGACTCCCCCTGAACCCTCCCTTTGGTGTAAATGGATTTACTCTAAACACCCCCAGTCCTGTGATTGGACTTCCACTGAACAACCCCCCCCCCCCCATCCTGTGATTGGACTCTGCTTGATCCCCCCTGTCGTGTTATTAGACTCCCCCTAAACACCCACAGTCCTGTGATTGGACTCCCACAGAACACCCCCCCCCCTCATTCTTTGATTGGACTCTACTTGATCCCCCCCTGTCGTTTGATCAGACTCCCCCTGAACACCCCCAGTCCTGTGATTGTACTCCCACTGAACACCCCCCCCCCCCCCCTGTCCTGTGATTGGACTCTGCTTGATCACCCCGTCCTGTGATTGGACTCTGCTTAAGTACCCTGTCCTGTGATTGGACTCCCCTTGAACACCCCCTGTTCTGTGATTGGACTCTGCTTGATCACCCCGTCCTGTGATTGGACTCTGCTTAAGTACCCTGTCCTGTGATTGGACTCCCCTTGAACACCCCCTGTTCTGTGATTGGACTCTGCTTAAATACCCCCGTCCAGTGATTGGACTCTGCTTGATCACCCCCTGTCCTGTGATTGGACTCCCCTTGAACACCCCCTGTTCTGTGATTGGACTCTGCTTAAATACCCCCGTCCAGTGATTGGACTCTGCTTGATCACCCCCTGTCCTGTGATTGGACTCCCCCTGAACACCCCTAGGCCTGTGATTGGACTGTGCTTGATCACCCCCTGTCCCATGATTGGACTCCCCCAGAACAACCCCTGTCTTGTGATTGGACTCTGCTTAAACACCCCCGCTCTGTGATTGGAATCTGCTTGACCACCCCCTGTCCTGTCACCGGACTCCCATTGAACACCCCCGTCCTGTGATTGGACTCTGCTTGATCACCCTGCCCTGGTGATTGGACTCTGCTTCATCACCCCCTGTCATGTGATTGGACTCCCACTGAACACCCCCCTCATCCTGTGATTGGACTCTGCTTGAACACCCCCAGTCCTGTGATTGGACTCTGGTTAAATACCCCGCTCTGTTATTGGACTCTGCTTGATCACCCCCTTTCCTGTGATCAGACTCCCCCTGAACACCCCCTTGCCTGACCTGTGATTGGACTCTGCCTGAAACCCCCCCTCCCCTTTCCTGACCCATGATTGGACTCTCCCTGAACACCCACTGGTCCTGACCTGTGATTGGATGATTCCTGAACAGCCTTAAAGGATTGGTTCACCTTTACCAAGAAACACCCAATGTAGATAAATGATTGATAAATCCTGATGTACTGATCTCATTTCCTGAGGCCTGAAAATGCCAGGACAGTAAAAAATATCCCTCAAATGACCCCTTTTTGGAAAATAGAGAGTCCGTTGTATTTTGTAAGAGGAATGGCAGGTTTTTTTTGAAGCTGTAGTTTTTTTAAAAATGAAAAATTGAAAAAAAAATGTTCACTTTTTTTTTTTTTACATATTGTCACCAGTGCAGTACAGAGTCATCATATAACTGGTGTGGCGGTGATCAGGGACACTGACTGGTGACACTGTGATCAGAACAATATAATGTTACCATAGTAACATTGTACCACTCTGGGGAAGTGACCAGGATTTTCTTTTCTTTTTTATTACACATTATGATTGCTTATAACTATGAATTACATTGCTATAAGCAAGCATTTTACTGAAATAAATCTAATCAGTTTTTTTATTTAACACACTGTGACCAGAGCAATATAATGTTACCATAGAGAATAACATTGTACTACTCTGGGGAAGTGACCAGGATTTTTTTAAAATGTTGTTACACATTATTATTGCTTATAACCATGAATTACATTGCTATAAGCAAGCATTTTACTGAAATAAATCAAATCAGTTTTTTATTTAACGTTTCATCAGTGCCCATCAGTACCGCCTAATCAGTGCCCATCAGTAACGTTTCATCAGTGCTGCCTCATCAGTGCAGATCAGTACCGCCTCATTAGTGAAGATCAGTACCGCCTCATCAGTGCAGATCAGTGCCGCCTCATCAGTGCCCATCAGTACCGCCTCATCAGTGCTGCCTCATCAGTACCACCTCATTAGTGCCGCCTCTTCAGTGCCCATTAGTACCGTTTCATCAGTGCTGCCTCATCAGTGCAGATCAGTACCGCCTCATCAGTGCAGATCAGTACCGCCTCATCAGTGCAGATCAGTACCGCCTCATCAGTGCAGATCAGTACCGCCTCATCAGTGCAGATCAGTACCGCCTCATCAGTGCAGATCAGTACTGCCTCATCAGTGCAGATCAGTGCCGCCTCATCAGTGCAGATCAGTACTGCCTCATCAGTGCAGATCAGTGCCGCCTCATCAGTGCAGATCAGTACTGCCTCATCAGTGCAGATCAGTGCCGCCTCATCAGTACCGCCTCATCAGTGCTGCCTCATCAGTGCAGATCAGTGCTGCCTCATTAGTGCCCATCAGTACCACATCAGTGCAGATCAGTACCACCTCATCGGTGCCCATCAGTAACACCTCATCATTGGCCATCAGTACCACCTCATCATTGGCCATCAGTGCCGCCTCATCAATGGTCATCAGTACCACCTCCTCAGTGCCCATCAGTGCCGCCTCATCAGTGCCGCCTCATCAATGGTCATCAGTACCACCTCCTCAGTGCCCATCAGTGCCGCCTCATCAATGGTCATCAGTACCACCTCCTCAGTGCCCATCAGTACCACCTCATCATTGGCCATCAGTGCCGCCTCATCAATGGTCATCAGTACCACCTCCTCAGTGCCCATCAGTGCCGCCTCATCAATGGTCATCAGTACCACCTCCTCAGTGCCCATCAGTGCTGCCTCATCAATGGTCATCAGTACCACCTCCTCAGTGCCCATCAGTGCCGCCTCATCAATGGTCATCAGTACCACCTCCTCAGTGCCCATCAGTGCCGCCTCATCAATGGTCATCAGTACCACCTCCTCAGTGCCCATCAGTGCCGCCTCATCAATGGTCATCAGTACCACCTCCTCAGTGCCCATCAGTGCCGCCTTATCAGTGCCGCCTCATCAATGAAGGAGAAAAATTCCCCGTTTACAAAATTTTATAACAGAAATAAAAACTGCTTGGTTTTTTTTTTTTCAGCTTTCAGACATTTTTTTGTTTTGTTTCTCTATTTGTGTGAGAGAAATGTAATGAGGGTTCGGTGTCACATGACTGAGTAATTGTCATTCTAAGTGTGAGAATTGTTCTGTGCAATAAGGGGAGGGGATATCTTCAAAGAATGACTATTTATTTATATGTGAGGAGAATATTTACTAATCAATCAATAATTACCTGATTTGTATCGATATTCTGCATATTCAGCCAGAACTGCCCCTCCCCTCCCCCTCTCTTGCCCCTCTGTTGGTATTTCAGGTCCTCACCTCATCTTTCCCGCCTCTTTACCTCAGACCCGTCACGTGACGCCGCTTTCTTTACGTCAGACCTGCCGCCTGCCCCGGAGACATCTCCCGATTTTGATTGGTCGCTGCCTCAGCTGTCACAGAGCTGATTGGATACTCGGCCGGGAGCTGTGGTTGGCTGGAGCGGACACCCCTCCGTAGTCTGAATGGCTGCGGAGCCTCGCGGCCCCGCCCCCTGGCCTGACAGCTCTTCCGCACTGCATCTCCCGGCATGCCCCGGCGCGGGTCCCGTGACTGGATGCGGCCAAGATGGCGGACGAGCGGAGCGGGGGCCCGCGGGTGGTGCGGATAGTCAAGTCCGAGTCCGGCTACGGCTTCAATGTGCGGGGCCAGGTCAGCGAGGGCGGCCAGCTGAGGAGCATCAACGGAGAGCTCTACGCCCCCCTACAGCATGTCAGCGCCGTACTACCGGGGGGAGCCGCCGACCGAGCCGGGATCCGCAAGGGGGACCGAATCCTGGAAGTGTGAGTACCGGGAGAGGACCGGATACTGGAGGGGGGGAGTACCGGGAGAGGACCGGATACTGGAGGGGGGAGTACCGGATACTGGAGGGGGGAGTACCGGATACTGGAGGGGGGGGAGTACCGGGAGAGGACCGGATACTGGAGGGGAGAGGACCGGATACTGGAGGGGGGGAGTACCGGGAGAGGACCGGATACTGGAGGGGGGAGTACCGGGAGGGGACCGGATACTGGAGGGGGGAGTACTGGGAGGGGACCGGATACTGGAGGGGGGGGTACCGGGAGAGGACCGGATACTGGAGGGGGGGGGTACCGGGAGAGGACCGGATACTGGAGGGGGGGGTACCGGGAGAGGACCGGATACTGGAGGGGGGGGAGTACCGGGAGAGGACCGGATACTGGAGGGGGGGAGTACCGGGAGGGGACCGGATACTGGAGGGGGGGGGTACCGGGAGAGGACCGGATACTGGAGGGGGGGAGTACCGGGAGGGGACCGGATACTGGAGGGGGGGGGGTACCGGGAGAGGACCGGATACTGGAGGGGGGAGTACCGGGAGAGGACCGGATACTGGAGGGGGGGAGTACCGGGAGAGGACCGGATACTGGAGGGGGGGAGTACCGGGAGGGGACCGGATACTGGAGGGGGGGGTACCGGGAGAGGACCGGATACTGGAGGGGGGGAGTACCGGGAGGGGACCGGATACTGGAGGGGGGGGTACCGGGAGAGGACCGGATACTGGAGGGGGGAGTACCGGGAGAGGACCGGATACTGGAGGGGGGGGTACCGGGAGAGGACCGGATACTGGAGGGGGGGAGTACCGGGAGGGGACCGGATACTGGAGGGGGGGGTACCGGGAGAGGACCGGATACTGGAGGGGGGAGTACCGGGAGGGGACCGGATACTGGAGGGGGGAGTACCGGGAGGGGACCGGATACTGGAGGGGGGAGTACCGGGAGGGGACCGGATACTGGAGGGGGGAGTACCGGGAGGGGACC